>NC_084554.2:11072500-11115000 GCF_033978685.3 Nerophis lumbriciformis
CGCTCTAAGTGCTTGTTTCCCGGCCAAGTGTTTGAGTTTTTTAACCAGATATGACATCACGTGCAAGAAAGGTATTAAAATATGGCACTATGTGATTTTACATCAATCGGTACTTGGGTTAGTACCTATATAAAAGCCGATTTTGGTACCTATCCCTATGTGTTGCACATTGGGATTTCTACATGTAAAACTAAAATAATTCTCTATAAAATGTGTTTGTTGTTTGGAAAAGATTTATTACATTTACATGGTTTCTTATCGGATAAATTTGCTTCAGTTTTCATACATTCTAGTCTTCATTAGACTTATAATGAACAAAAAACGAGGTACCGCTTATTCTTTAGATGCACACACACACACACACACACACACACAAACACACACCATGACATGATGCAGGATAGGAGAAAAGCGGACTGACTGTGCGGTGCGACTGGATTTTCATCAGGTACCTCTGAACGTCAAGCTCAGAGTGAAGGGAGGAGAGCATGCCCTGCAGAGACTGATGGGAGGAAAAGGGGGTAAAAAAAGAAAAGAAAATGGCTAAACCAGGTCGCTGGGAGGGCGAGATGGAGAAAGAAGTAGTCGACAACTCAAGAGGCGTTCACACATTGCCGGTTTAGATGGCGGTTCATGGCGTTTTTCTCAAACCAACGATGGTGGGAAGCCTTACCACCCAACCCAGATTGTGCCGCAGTTCTCAGGGTTGAGGGTGGGTGGATAAGTGACAGATGACCAGGGTTCGTGTTCGGTTTTAACCAGGGTCTCTGGCAGAGCACGGTGATTTGCCAAACCGCCATCTAAACCAGCAACGTGTGAACGCCACTTAAGTGAAACAAGAACACATGTCTTTGTGCAGTCTAAATCGTAAAAATCTGCTAGCGAGAGGCAGCTAACAACGCAGGCAATGAGGATACAGTAAATAAAGTCCTCTAAAAACATCCAACAAAGTTTTATATACATGCTGTAAGTATATATGTAATGTACTAAAAAAGGCACATTCATAATAACATGTAATATTTACAGTATTTTAGTAATTTTAAGCATTACCAGAACTGACTGATTTCACACCCAACGTTCCGTATTTCCATTAACTACTACTAATCATGGCAGACGTCATGACTACTTCGGGGAAAATGATGACCCAGCACCTTTTGTTTTTGAGCCTGAATATACAGAGGAGGAGCTACGAGTTTTAAAAGTTGGGTGCTAAGCATATCCAGCTCTAGTGAAACATTATAAGCCATCATGTAGCAGTATTATTAAGTGCTAAATAGGGCTGCAACAACTAATCGATTAAATCGATTATAAAAATAGTTGCCGATTAATTTAGTCATCGATTCGTTGGATCGATGCTATGCGCATGCGCAGAAGCTTTTAAATTTTTTTTTTTTTTTTTAAATAAACCTTTATTTTTAAACTGCAACATTTACAAACAGTAGAGAAACAATAATCAAAATAAGTATGGTGCCAGTATGCTGGGTTTTTTTCCCCAATAAAATACTGGAAAGGATAGAAATGTAGATTGTCTACTTTATCCAATTATTAATCGATTAATCGAAGTAATAATCGACAGATTAATCGATTATCAAATTAATCGTTAGATGCAGCCCTAGTGCTAAATAAGGAATACAAAATAAGAACACACAACAGTCACTTACAATGTCTACTCTCACTGGGATGAGGACTGATGGGATGTTTATATCTTTCAGCACAAGACTTGTACTCCCTGTTTATGAGGAATTCATCATAACCCTTACTTCTAAACATTTGTTTAAAAACTACAACATGGCAGACAGAGTCCAAGGGAGTTTGAAAATGTCATGAAGACAAAGAACTACCATTACATATTGTGTAGACCAGTGGTTCTCAAATGGGGGTACGCGTACCCCTGGGGGTACTTGAAGGTATGCCAAGGCGTACGTGAGATTTTTTTTAAATATTCTAAAAATAGCAACAATTCAAAAATCCTTTATAAATATATTTATTGAATAATACTTCAACAAAATATGAATGTAAGTTCATAAACTCAGTGAAGCACAAGCTCAGGTTTCTCACTAAAATGTCTGTCAAAAAGAACTGTGAAAAGAAATGCAATATTCAGTGTTGACAGCTAGATTTTTTGTGGACATGTTCCATAAATATTGATGTTAAAGATTTCTTTTTTTGTGAAGAAATGTTTAGAATTAAGTTCATGAATCCAGATGGATCTCTATTACAATCCCCAAACAGGGCACTTTAAGTTAATGATTACTTCTATGTGTAGAAATCTTTAGTACAGTAGGAATGTCGTAGAGATATGAAACAGAAACCTCTATGGAGGTCTCACTTAGACCTATATTTCATACACTGACAATTCCCGGCAAAAATCAACAGGAAGTTTGCAATTCCCCCTTCAAAACAAAAGTTGTGTAAAAATAGTCACCTTTTTTCTAACATTATCTCCTCTGAGCGCGTTTGTCGTGTCGGCTTCAAATTACCACATGAGAGAGATTGAACCCTTTTGATTAAAAGATGATAAAAGAGTTTTAATTACTGCTCCGGTTTGGATTTTATGAGCCCTCAAAGTCGGTCCCGGCCATCGCTGCTTGCAGCTTTAATTTATAATTGAATCACTTGTTTATTTCTCAACAAGTTTTTAGTTATTTTTATATCTTTTTTTTCCAAATAGTTCAAGAAAACCCACTACAAATTAGCAATATTTTTCACTGTTATACAATTTAATAAATCAGAAACTGATGACATAGTGCTTCTTTATCTCTTTTTTTTCCAACCAAAAATGCTTTGCTCTGATTAGGGGCTACTTGAATTAAAAAAATGTTCATAGGGGGTACATCACTGAAAAAAGGTTGAGAACCACTGATGTAGACCACAGGGAAGTTTTTCAAATGTAGAAAAACAAATCACCCCTTTAAGAGTAAAGTTGAGAAGGTATGATGATATATTTTACAATTAGGCACTTTAGATACTACAATAAATCACACCGGGCTCTATTTGACAAGCCTGCACCCGCAGGATTACAACAACATGAATAAAAATGTATCCTTCTACTGTTTATACCCAAAAGCGTGCTGAGAGGTCACATGAAGTTTCACGTGAAGCCACATGCCTACGCAACACTCGACACAAGAATGTGTGCCCAGACCCTGTCACCTGTGGTAATCTTGCAATGTTCTTGCAAGGCTCGACAACACCCGAGGTGGTCATTATGTCAGCAAAGGATGAACAAATCAACACTAGCGGGTTAGTTGAACGTCATCAAAGCAATGCATTTATCCCATCATTGGATCTTTCTGTACATGCATCCATCCATAAAAAACATTGCAAATGAAAAATTCTTCTTTCTCTCTGTGGAAATACAAAGTTAAGTAAGTTCAACAAGTGCCTGGTCGATGAGGTCTCCTCCGAACGTCAACAGTTTAACACACACGCACATTATGCACAAGTAATGAGGGGTTGCCCTTCGCTGTCCCAGATAAGCGCTTCTTGCTCGGGGCTACCAATATGGAGAGCATTGGTTGGGAGCAATAAAACCTGCTCCAACCCGCTCACGCCGACATCGAATTCCACACGGTTGATTTCCTCAACTCCAGGCCAAAGCGTGTGGAATGTGCTTCGCATGTGCTATGACCAGTGTGCGTCTGAGAGGGGAGGATATACTGTACAGCTCCATTAAATATGACTAAGGACGCAACGGTAAACGGTATAATGATAAAGCGCGTTAAAATTCCAGACGGTTAGTAATACTTTGATCACCGAAAACCGTGTTAAACTGGATGTAAACAAAAAGCACTCCATTGTCTGGAGCATTGTCAGCATGTCTGTGATGTGGATGTACTTTTTACAGGGTTTCCCGCAGCGCTTTGTTGTTAAAGGGGAACATTATCACCAGACCTATGTAAGCGTCAATATATACCTTGATGTTGCAGAAAAAAGACCTTTTTTTTTTTTAACCGATTTCCGAACTCTAAACGGGTGAATTTTGGCGAATTAAACGCCTTTCTAATATTCGCTCTCGGAGCGATGACGTCACAATGTTTTTTAATGATTTCTGCTGGTGGTGTGCCTCCGCATTTTTTCAACGCAAAAAATGTGCCTTGACTCAAAAAAGGTTGAAAAACACTGGTGTAAAGCACGTCGCCACTGGACTCTAGAGCAGTGGAGACGCCTTCTCTGGACTGATGAATCACGCTTTTCCATCCGGCAATCTGATGGACCAGTCTGGGTTTGGAGGTTGCCAGGAGAACTCTACATTTCGGACTACATTGTGCCGAGTGTGAAATTTGGTGGAGGAGGAATTATGGTGTGGGGTTGGTTTTTCAGGAGTTGGGCTTGGCCCCTTAGTTCCAGTGAAAGGAACTTTGATTGCTCCAAGATACCAAAACATTTTGGACAATTCCATGGGATGGCACTTCAAGTTCATATGTGAGGAAAGGCAGGTGGACAAATACTTTTGGAAATATAGTGTATGTATACAACTTCTTTAGCCTTTTTAAAGAAAATTAAGACATGCACCCGGGGATAGGTTGATTGGCAACACTAAATTGGCCCTAGCGTGTGAATGTGAGTGTAAATGTTGTCTGTCTGTGATGAGGTGGCGACTTGTCCAGGGTGTACCCCGCCTTCCGCCCGAATGCAGCTGAGATAGGCTCCAGCGCCCCCCGCGATCCCGAAAGGGACAAGCGGTAGAAAATGGATGAATGGATGGATATATCATCATAGCAAGTTACTCGATGACGTCATGGTGACCAAGCTCATAACTTTGGTTTATGCACATAATACATATTTAGAAACCCTGATATTGATAAAAAAAAAAAATCATAAAATCCCAAGTCGATTTAAAAATAAGCCTCAGAACATTGCAACTTTTGCCACAACTATCTGAAAAAAACTAACGCTAATTCAGGCATTTTTGGCCACAACAATTAAAAAAAAAGAAAAACCTGCAAGATCCTGGAGGGGCAGCTTAATGTGTGTTTTTGCAGTGTGCCATGTGTGTGTTTTGGTGCGAGGACATCACAAAGAGAGACACGCATGAGTGAGGAAGGCCATTGTTCTAGAAAATATGACCCCAACCCAGGACATCCTGGCAACATATAAACAACGCGCTGCCGTCAGGGAGGAAGCTCAGGTCTTATTTGTGTGCTGGAGGAGGGGGGGGGGGGGACAGACATTGTAAAATACATATTTTAAGCCAATTTGGGCAGGGGAAAAAAATGCCCTGTCGGCCGTCAGAGAAACAGGCTGGCGTGTGGTTGGCCAAGATGGGGCGATTAAAGCAAATTACAATGGTTGAGCGTAATGGAGGCTGCCACCAGAAGCCTGTAATATAGGAACTGCAGTCACAGTGTGCAGGGAAAATGTTAAAAGGCAGCACAAAACCAACTGATCTTACATAATCAAGATTTTTTAAAGGAATAGGAATAAAAAGCAGAGATGATTGTATCATACCCCTTCCTCAAACAAATATCTACATAAAAGTGATAATAAATCATATTGTCAGTGTTTATTACACTTTGCATTCGTATTTTGCTGTTTGTTACATTTTTGTTGTGTTTTGCTTGATTTTAAAAGCAAGGAGAGATGTTCATACGTTGTTAATATTCAGTGTTTTATTGTTCATAGTTAATATTGTGAATCCCACTTTCTTTATTTTATTGTACATTTTGGGCATACTTGCCAACCCTCCCAGATTTTCCGGGAGACTCCCGAAATTCAGCGCCTCTCCCGAAAACCTCCCGGGACAAATGTTCTCCCGAAAATCTCCCGAAATTCCGGCGGAACTGGACGCCACGCCCCCTCCAGCTCCATGCGGACCTAAGTGACGTGTCGACAGCCTGTTTTCACGTCCGCTTTCCCACAATATAAACAGCGTGCCTGCCCAATCACGTTATAACTGTAGTATGATCGAGGGCGAGTTCTTGGTTTCTTATGTGGGTTTATTGTTAGGCAGTTTCATTAACGTCCTCCCAGCGCGGCAACAACACACAACAACAGCAGTCACGTTTTCGTCTACCGTAAAGCAGTTCGTCTGCCGTAAACAGCAATGTTGTGACACTCTTAAACAGGACAATACTGCCATCTACTGTACATGCATATGTGACAATAACATCTAGGGCTTTTAGAGAGTGCAGTGCACAACTGCGCACACAACAAGGAGACGAAGCAGAACGCATCATCAGAGAGGGTGTTCAGCATGGTTAGAAAAATAGTGACAGAGAATAGAACAAAGATGGACAATTCAACCCTTAACTCAACAATGAGTAGATGAGTGTTATGTGTGTGTGTGTATATGTGTAAATAAATGAACACTGAAATTCAAGTATTTCTCTTATTTATATATATATATATATATATATATATATACATATATATATATATATAAAATAAAATAAATATATATATATATATATATATATATATATATATATATATATATATATATATATAGCTAGAATTCACTGAAAGTCAAGTATTTCTTATATATATATATATATATATATATATATATATATATATATATATATATATATATATATGAAATACTTGACTTGGTGAATTCTAGCTGTAAATATACTCCTCCCCTCTTAACCACGCCCCCAACCACGCCACCCCCCCCACACACACACACACCACCCGAAATCGGAGGTCTCAAGGTTGGCAAGTATGATTTTGGGTATCTCATTCAGTAAAAAACTGTCAAATTCCATTCCGTTTTTTTGAGGTGGTCTGTCATAACTATTTTAGAACTCTATCGGACATTGTGACTTTTGGTATTAGTGTTCCTGAAAAAAAGGGACCTAAACACACATACTGTACAGCAGATTTTTACAGCTAAATGTGTATATATCATTCATACACAAATACCAATTGGCCCCCCAGACACATTTTTTCTCTTAATGTGGCCCCCGAGTCAAAATATTTGCCCAGCTCTGGCCTAGATCTTCTTGCAAAAAGCACATACGAGCAAAAAAAATTAAACTATGCAATGGAATAGATCCTTATACTTTATCAAAACAAGATTTGTGGAGTGATATCAAGGATTATCCGTCGGTAGAGTTCCCAGACATATCGAACTATCTTGTACTCCAGACATCATTCTACAAGACAAAACAGATGAAAACTTGGAAAAGCATGGAGGTCTACAACTTATTTGTGTTTGGCTGGGTCAAATAAATTGGTATCAAGACTCTACTGGATAAATATGCATTGTTTTTGCTCTGGTAAGGTTGCATTTCATGATTTAACTTTGCGTCTTGCAAGGACGCGTCCATGTAAACAAACTAGCGGCTGATGCCCACTACTGCATAAGCATTTAACAAACTAATAATTACTAACTCATAGTTGATTTTTGTCCTGTTGTACAAAATGAACAAGAGGGCAGGCGTTTTTGTTTGGTGGTTTGTGGTTTTTGTTTGTTAAAAATTTAAAGTAAAAATATCAAGATACTACTTAAATGGTAAATACTAAACTAGTAAAGTATATTTAAGTACAGTATATCAAACAAACCTCTAAGGTAACTAAACTCGCGCAATCGTCGACTCAACTGCCTTGTACCAGAGTGTGTGCCACTTTTGTCGTTGTCTTTTGTAAAATCTTACACTCTTCCGCCCTTCTTGATTACTTCTCGACAAACTTTGAAGAAACTTTTATCCTTTTCGTGATTAGAACGGTTCGTACAACCAAAAACAACACAAACATATGGCATTTTTTCTTCGAAAAAGGCTAAATGGCGCCCAGTACCAATTGAGAACAGACACTGCTTGACCACCATGCATATTTAATTAGCCGGACGTGAATAGGATGTGATGTCACTAAAATCGAAGCAATAGGAAGGTGTTGAAAAAGTTAAATTATCAATTATCAGATAAAAGTTTAAAAAGTGATGGTTTATCACAGAAATTTGGCAGAATCACTGTTCTTATCATGGTGTTGTTATAGGTGACTGTTAATGATTTCAAGCTATTAGAATAAATCTTTTAAAATGGGTTACAGGTTACAAAAGCTCTTCTTGGATAAAAATTTACCAAGCAATTGACAATAAATAAATATAAATATTAAATACAACACAAAAAAAAAAAAAAAAAAAATTAATAAAAGCGACTATATCAATGATAATAATAATAATGTTAATAATAGTTGCTTAATGTTAGTAATACAATTTTACAATTTTTTTTATACTTAAAAAAAAATTTAAGAACAGATATATTTTTTAAATTGATTTGTGAAAATGATGAATAGATCTCGAATTGGAATAAATAAAACTGGCGATTTGCATGTGAATGGAATTTTTTTGGTATCTTAAGTATCACTATCAAGTACCACTGGAAGACGAGGCTAAACATGTTATGCACTTAGAGCAAGCTAATCGCTAAGCTAACCTCTAAGCCAGCGTAAAACAAAGCTAGAAATTGTGGCGTCGATAGCAAGGGTAGTATCAGTATATGATCGATACTCGAGTGATTAGGTTGATATTTCTATTCTTCCAAAATCTTTTTTTCCCCCTTTTTTAATGTTTACAAACTCAGAGAATAATTCCCTGGACACAGGAGGACTTTGAGGGTAAAAATCAAAGGTTTAAAATGAGTACCGTATTTTTCGGACTATAAGGCGCACTTAAAATCCTTTCATTTTCTCAAAACTTGACAGTGCGCCTTTTGGGCCGGTGCGCCTAATGTACGTCATAATTCTGGTTACGCTTACCCACCTCGAAGCTATTTTATTTGGTACAAGGTGAAATGATAAGTGTGACCAGTAGATGGCAATCACACATAAGAGATAAGCGTAGACTGCAATATGATGGCAGTCAAACATAAGAGATACGTGTAGACTGCAGTATGTATTATATGGCGTTTTGTTTCGCAATATTATGCAAAAGCATCTTTTCTTACCTTATAGTACCTGCTGATCTATATTTGGGATCTGCATAAGTCCTGAAAATGTGCACGCTTTCACCTTTGTAGTTTGTGTCGGCACTAATGCCATTTCTAATATAAAGTAGTGTAAAGTTCTTACTTATATCTGTCAGTAAACTCACCATGAAAGCGCTAAAACATACCGGTGTAGTGAGTTCACATTATTCACCCAAGGAACTTTAGTTACTAGAGAGGTCCGATCTATGCAACATTTTGACCAAAGAACCACTATTACATGTTATGTAGACCATAAGGAAGTGTTTTGCATTTAGAAAAATTGACCTGACTAGACCCGCTCTTCGGCAGTGCGCCTTATAATCGGGTTCGCCCTATGGTCCGGAAAATACGGTAGTCGAAGTTATTGTGTACTATTGACTTTGTTTTGGTCAAACAATTGCATGTATTAAAAGAGAATGAAGAACTAGTTACAATTATATGTTGGTATTGTTAAACTGTTAATAAGTACCAACATGAGAAATTAGGGTTAATAATTAAATATAATAATAATTGTATAACATATTTTTAAATATGCATCTATTTTTGATCAAATGGTATCTCATGAATCTCAATCAAATCAAGAGGGGCCCAAAGATTCCCACCTAGTGTTAGTGGGCTGCTTATTCATGCATCATTGCTCATGTTACCAAACACAACCAACACAAACTTGGCCAACCTGAGAAACCAGTTTTGTTTGTCTTTTTAGTGAATGTGTCAACAACGAGGTTAGGGCCATGCCTCATTAAAAACAAACTTCAGCAACATGAGTGTGGCTTCGAACTCAAGACTCCCAAAAATCAAAGAGTGACATAATTAACCAGTACACTGAATATGTTCGGGGTGCCAGCTTATGGAACTTTGTTTAGTTTCGCTTATTTTTTCAGTGAATAATGCATGAATTAATGCCGTTATTACAAAACCTAAAACCAGTGAAGTTGGCACGTTGTGTAAACCGTAAATAAAAACAGAATACAATGATTTGCAAATCTTTTTCTACCTATATTCAATTGAATTGACTGCAGAGACAAGATACTTAACGTTCGAACTGGAAAACTTATCTTTTTGCAAATATTAGCTCATTTGGAATTTGATGCCTGCAACATGTTTCAAAAAAGCTGGCACAAGTGGCAAAAAAGACTGAGAAAGTTGAGGAATGCTCATCAAACACTTATTTGGAACATCCCACAGGTGAACAGGCTAATTGGGAACAGGTGGGTGCCATGATTGGGGATAAAAGCAGCTTCCATGAAATGCTCAGTCGTTCCCAAACAAGGATGGGGCGAGGGTCACCACTTTGTGAACAAAAGCAAATTGTCCAACAGTTTAAGAACAACATTTCTCAATGAGCTATTGCAAGGAATTTAGGGATTTCACCATCTACGGTCTGTAATATCATCAAAAGGTTCAGAGAATCTGGAGAAATCACTGCACGTAACATGTAATGCCCGTGACCTTGGATCCCTCAGGCGGTACTGCATCAAAAAGCGACATCAGTGTGTAAAGGATATCACCACATGGGGCTCAGGAACACTTCAGAAAACCAATGTCATTAACTACTGTTTGTCGCTACATCTGTAAGTGCAAGTTAAAACTCTACCATGCAAAGCGAAACCCATTTATCAACAACACCCAGAAACGCCGCCGGCTTTGATTGGCCCGAGCTCATCTAAAATGGACTGATGCAAAGTGGAAAAGTGTTCTGTGGTCTGACGAGTCCACATTTCAAATTGTTTTTGGAAACTGTGGACGCCGTGTCCTCCGGAACAAAGAGGAAAAGAACCATCCGGATTGTTATAGGCGTAAAGTTCAAAAAGCCGGCATCTGTGATGGTATGGGGGTGTATTAGTGTAAATGTGTGCCGCAATGTAAAGCTTAAAATACCACAACGGAGACCATGGACTGTTGAACAACTTAAGCTGTACATCAAGCAAGAATTGGAAAGAATTCCGTCTTAAAAGCTTCAAAAATTGGTCTTCTCAGTTCCCAAACATTTACTGAGTGTTGTTAAAGGGGAACATTATCACCAGACCTATGTAAGCGTCAATATATACCTTGATGTTGCAGAAAAAAGACCATATATTTTTTTAACCGATTTCCGAACTCTAAATGGGTGAATTTTGGCGAATTAAACGCCTTTCTAATATTCGCTCTTGGAGCGATGACGTCACAATGTGACGTCGCATCGGGAAGCAATCCGCCATTTTCTCAAACACCGAGTCAAATCAGCTCTGTTATTTTCCGTTTTTTCGACTGTTTTCCTTGGAGACATCATGCCTCGTCGGTGTGTTGTCGGAGGGTGTAACAACACGAACAGGGACGGATTCAAGTTGCACCAGTGGCCCAAAGATGCGAAAGTGGCAAGAAATTGGACGTTTGTTCCGCACACTTTACCGACGAAAGCTATGCTACGACAGAGATGGCAAGAATGTGTGGATATCCTGCGACACTCAAAGCAGATGCATTTCCAACGATAAAGTCAAAGAAATCTGCCGCCAGACCCCCATTGAATCTGCCGGAGTGTGTGAGCAATTCAGGGACAAAGGACCTCGGTAGCACGGCAAGCAATGGCGGCAGTTTGTTCCCGCAGACGAGCGAGCTAAACCCCCTGGATGTCTTGACTCACACCGTCCCGAAGATGATCAAGAGAAGAATATCGACCCTAGCTTCCCTGGCCTGCTGACATGAGGGTATGTCTACAGAATATATTAATTGATGAAAATTGGGCTGTCTGCACTCTCAAAGTGCATGTTGTTGCCAAATGTATTTCATATGCTGTAAACCTAGTTCATAGTTGTTAGTTTCCTTTAATGCCAAACAAACACATACCAATCGTTGGTTAGAAGGCGATCGCCAAATTCGTCCTCGCTTTCTCCCGTGTCGCTGGCTGTCGTGTCGTTTGTCGGTTTCGCTTGCGTATGGTTCAAACCGATATGGCTCAATAGCTTCAGTTTCTTCTTCAATTTCGTTTTCGCTACCTGCCTCCACACTACAACCATCCGTTTCAATACATTCGTAATCTGTTGAATCGCTTAAGCCGCTGAAATCCGAGTCTGAATCCGAGCTAATGTCGCTATAGCTTGCTGTTCTATGCGCCATGTTTGTTTGTGTTGGCATCACTATGTGACGTCACAGAAAAATGGACGGGTGGTTAAAATCAGGCACTTTGAAGCTTTTTTTAGGGATATTGCGTGATGGGTACAATTTTGAAAAAAACTTCGAAAAATATAATAAGCCACTGGGAACTGATTTTTAATGGTTTTAACAATTCTGAAATTGTGATAATGTTCCCCTTTAAAAGGAAAGGCCATGTAACACAGTGGTAAAAATGCCCCTGTGCCAACTTTTTTGCAATGTGTTGCTGCCATTAAATTCTAAGTTAATAATTATTTGCAAAAAAACTAAGTTTCTCAGTTGGAACATTAAATATCTTGTCTTTGCAGTCTATTCATTTGAATATAGGTTGAAAAGTTTGCAAATCATTATATTTTGTTTTTATTTATGAATTACACAACATGCCATTTTCACTGGTTTTGGGTTTTGTATATAAAGTGGATTTATGCAACAGTGCAAACGTGACTTTTGGGGCTGAGATAAAAGTTGTTTATGCTGCCATTCAGCCTGCACAAGAAGTCAACAGGTCGTCAACTCGGTGATTTGCTGACATTTCCAACGTCTGGGCAAACATCCCCCAATCGATTTCACGCACTCGTGCATACACAAATTAGTCCTGGTTATCATCGGCAGACATCACTCCCTTTGCCGAGCGAGCGGGTTCAAGAGTCAATCTTTGCGTAATTATCACATATTTCTGCAGCCCAGTTTGTAGAGCAGCAAACACTCGAGGTGTTCTTAAAGCGACATGGTTGTATCATGCAGATAAAAACAATTTGAAGCTTTCAAAAGGCATCATTTTGCACACAAAACAAAGACCAAAGAACCACAGAAATGTGTTATGTTTACCATAATAGAAATGTGTCCTTCCAGCAGTTTATGGAAAATGCTTGATCCAAAGGAAACCATGTCTTCTTCCTCGAGTGTTGCTTTAGAGCATGGGTGTCAAACTCTGTGTCAAATTTTACACACAAGTGAATGCACTGCATACTTGATCAACAGCGATACAGGTTACACTGAGGGTGGCCGTATAAACAAGTTTGACATTGTTAGAAATATGCGCCACACTGTGAATCCACACTAAACAAGAATGACTAACACATTTCGGGAGAACATCAGCACCGTAACACAACATAAACCATACTTGCCAACCTTGAGACCTCCGATTTCGGGAGGTGGGGGGTGGGGGGCGTGGTCGGGGTGGGGCGGTGGCGTGGCTAAGAGAGGAGGAGTATATTTACAGCTAGAATTCACCAAGTCAAGTATTTCATATATATATACAGTATATACATATACTGTATATATATATATATATATATATATATATATATATATATATATATATATATATATATATATATATATATATATATATATATATCAAGAGGGACAGAGACAGCGCACAGTGCATGTGGATCACATGTTACCATGGCGAGAAAACATGGAGAGACTGGAATGTAATAGAGTGATCTATGTTTGTCTGTTGCCATCTCCTGGTGAATGTTGGCTATAGCGTACTGTGGTTACTTTTTGGTTGGCCAACGATTTACGTGGTGTTGCGCACCTGACGTCAAGTGTGTGAGTCTGTTCTGAAGTCTACAGTAAAGAGACGTACTTCATCCCCTCGCCTGTTTATTGCCTCCAACTCAATATATTACAACAACATTGCTCCATGCAGACCCTCCTGGTCCGCATGGAGCTGGAGGGGGGCGTGGCCTCCAGGTCCGCCTGAATTTCGGGAGATTTTCGGGAGAAAATGTGTCCCGGGAGGTTTTCGGGAGAGGCGCTGAATTTCGGGAGTCTCCCGGAAAATCCGGGAGGGTTGGCAAGTATGACATAAACACAACAGAACAAATACCCAGAATCCTTTGCAGCACTAACTCTTCCAGGACGCTACAAGGTGCGTGTGGAGGGGGGGGTTTGGTGGTAGCGGGGGTGTATTTTGTAGCGTCCCGGAAGAGTTAGTGCTGCAAAGGATTCTGGGTATTTGTTCTGTTGTGTTTATGTTGTGTTACGGTGCGGATGTTCTCCCTAAATTTGTTTGTCATTTTTGTTTGGTGTGGATTTTTGTTTATTTCTAACAGAGTTATTTTATACGGCCACCCTCAGTGTAACCTGTATCACTGTTGATCAACTATGCGTTGCATTCACGTGTGTGAGCATACAGAAGCCGCACATGTCTTATGTCTGGGCCGGCACGTTGTTAGAATGGATGAAAAGCGGACGTTAAAGGTAATGCCTTTAAGGCACGCCCCCAAGACTCTGGTCCGGGTGGACTACGAGATATAATGACTGATGATTGCAAAACTTGTTTGGGTCCCTATTAAAAGGTTAATTTGTTCAACCTTGGCCCGCGGCTTTGTTCAGTTTTAAATTTTGGCCCACTCTGTATTTCAGTTTGACACCCCTGCTTTAGAGCATCTAATCGTCTCTCTCTGCAGCTGCCCTCTTCCTGTCTTTCCGTACTGCTCTACCTCAGACCGGACGACCCCCACCAATTGTTACATTTTTTTGCACTCATACTATTGTCCTTCAGCTCTGATCCGCTGGAGTTCTTTCTTCAATTCAATAGTTTCTCACCTTCTTTACCAAGACCTCACTACATTTCCATGCACTAAACCCGTCTGATTTCTCAAATAATTGAGCCCACAAAAGGCTTTCTTTAACACAATTTCTGATCATGGTTGGCTTTGGAAAAATTCCATTAACAAACCGAGATTATGCGATTGGAAACCAGTTTTCTCTGGCATGTCGGCGTGCGTTATCAGTGCGGCAATCTCCGCGGAGTACCAACACGCCGCTTTTACTGCATTATTCACAAGCCAAGGAGAACAAGCTGTTTACACACAAAAAAAAGCGTACAAAGTAAAGCTGAAATAAATCAATATTTTCAAAAAAGTGTCAGGATGTTCTCAAAGAAGACACTAAATATGTGACCTGGGGAGAGACTGGTGGAGAGAAACCTCTAAACTGCTGCATTTGGATATTAAAAGTTGTTTGTGTACACAATGGAATTAATACAGAGTAAAAAATAATATGTGTATGTTTCGTTAGTAAGCAGACAACAATAATAAACAGCCGTAGATCTGAGACTCATACTTTGTTCACAGATGTAAGAATCAAATGTCCAAATTAGGGTTGTACGGTATACCGGTATTAGTATAGTACCGCGATACTAATGAATCATATTCAGTACTATACCGCCTCTAAAAAGTACCCCCCCTCCCCCCAACCAATTTTTTTTTTTACGTGCATCACGTCGTGTCCTTGCTGGTTTTACGAGCAGAGGAGCATGTTCGGCAGCGCACAATCACGGAGTACTTACACGCAGACACAGTATGTAGACAGAAAAGGGAGAACGGATGCAATTTTGGCTTAAAAACTAAAGATAAAGGTGAAGTTATAACACTGAAACGCCCTCAGGAAGAGGTGCTTTAAAACATGGCTAGATAGCTAGCTAGCGGCTAAAGTCCTTCCGCAGTCGTCAGTGTTTTAGCTACTTCTAAATCACTAATCCTCGCCTCCATGACGACAAATAAAGTAAGTTTCTTACAAGTATCATCCCTGCAGGACGAGGAATAGCTAAACATGCTTCACTACACACCGTAAGAGGATATGATATGGGAAATTTGGTAATTTCCCAACCAATATTCTACAAAACAAATACAACGTTGAAACAACATGCTTTTTGACAACGTTTAATCAATGTTGGGTTCTGACGTTGAGTTAAGCATTGAAATTTGGTCATTTTCCAACTAATATTTTACAACATAAATACAACGTTGAAACAACATGCTTTTTGACGACGTTTATTCTACGTTGTTTTGTGACGTCGATTTGATCATTGAATTTTGGTCATTTTCCAACAAAAATTTTACAACACAAATACAACGTTGAAACAACATGCTTTTTTACGACGTTTAATCAATGTTGTTTTCTGATGTTGATTTGACCATTGAAATTTGGTCATTTTCCAACTAATATTTTACAACACAAATACAACGTTGAAACAACATCCTCTTTGACGATGTTTATTCTACATTGTTTTGTGACGTCGATTTGATCATTGAATTTTGGTCATTTTCCAACTAATATTTTACAACACAAATACAACGTCGAAACAACATGCTTTTTGACAACAAATAGTTTATTCAATGTCAGGTTGTGACGTTCATTTGACCATTGAAATTTGGTCATTTTCAAACTAATATTTTACAACACAAATACAACGTTGAAACAACATCCTTTTTGACGACGTTTAATCAATGTTGTTTTCTGACGTTGATTTGACCATTGAAATTTGGTCATTTTCCAACTAATATTTTACAACACAAATACAACGTTGAAACAACATACTTTTTGACGACGTTTAATCAATGTTGGTTTCTGATGTTGATTTGACCATCAAATTTTGGTCGTTTTCCATCTAATATTTTACAACGCAAATACAACAATGAAACAACATCCTTTTTGACAACAAATGTCAGGTTGTGACGTTGATTTGAGTATTGAAATTTGGTCATTTCCCAACCAACATCAACGTTGTCCCAGTTTACAAATACAAGAATTTTGCAACGTTGTTTCAAAGTCAGTTTCAAAGGACATGTACAGTAATCAACGTTGTATCATTGTCTTGTGCCTGTTGGGAGCAAGTTTGGAAGATGGCAAGATTGTTTTATAAATATCTCCACCATGCCTTCCTGATTTGATTTCAAATTTCCGGGACTTACGGGGATCTCACATAGACAAAACCAGATACAAACAGGTAAGAAATGTCGGCTTTGCATAATAGGACCCCGGCTTCCAAAACATGATCTTAGTTGGTGTTATCTTAGTCTGAGACTCTGTAGTCTGAATCTAATTAATCCGAAATCGAGTGACTGGATTAGTGTGGATTCATTTAAAAGAGATTCGCTTAGTCTTGGTTTTATTTATGCCCTGAACACAGAACCGGGCCAACATGTCCAGACTGACACAGTAAGAATGTCAGGCCTGTGGTTTTCACACTCAACCCCTAAATGCCTCGTATTTAACTAAGATATATTTGCTGACGGGGCGGCAGAGCTCTGATCTGTTCTGACTTGCTCTTTAATATCACTTCATCCAGAATAACACGCAGCTCTCTTTCCGCATCCCAGAGTAATGCAACAAATTGCCGGGCACTGGTGTGGAACACAAAAGACCACAGTCACACAGACTGGATGGAGCTCATATTTCACATTTTTTGTTAGTGTGAATGGTCCACTCGCATGAAACTGGGGACTATCACCAAAGACCTAAAACAATACTTTGTATACGGATGGAAAGAACAAGCAGCATCAGCACTAAAACATGACCTCGGTAAGAGTCTCTTCAAGGTGAACGTTTTTCACTTTGATGAACTTCAGTGCGTGTTGTCAAGTTCTTGTTTATGACCATTGGCTGCTCTTGCGGGAATATCTGGGTTGCATACTGAAGTTCCAGGTGTTACCCCTCGTCTATGTCATGCCGCACCATAAAACAAGCGCACCTCAAACATTTCCAATCGCCCTGCCAAGTCGCTGCTACGTGTTTTTTTGTTTTTTTTAAGGCAGCAGAGATGAAACGAGGGTTCGATCCAGATGCACTGAGCTGGCCCAATCAGACGAGATCCAAAAAGAGCGATTACCGTGGGCCCAAGGTGGAGTCCAGATGTGTGCTACATGCATAAAACTTGCATATCTAAGATACAGAGCCACGAAAACCACTCTTGATCTGTCCCTGATTTACTTCAAATGCAACTATCGACGTACAATATATAAATTTAATGCCCATGTGTACTTTTAATTGGCTTTCTTTTTAACAGTAACTTCATTGTGGAGAATATCAATAAACAACCTGAAGTTGTTGTTTTTTTAAACTCAAATATAAAAGACAGTTTACATGTTTGGCAATCTAAATTGCAACATTCAGGGAGGGCAGAATAATATACGCCAATAAACCAGGGGTGTACAAAGGGCAGCCTGTGTTATACAATACATTGTAGTAACAAAAAAGCAGCAAATATTGAAAAATAGAGCAAAACGATGTATTATGAGGAAAATATATGTTAATACTAATTATTAATAGCACATATTTGTTTTTAAACATATATATGTATAGATATAAATATGTATATTTATATATATATATACATCATATATACACATATATATATATATAGATACACACGTATAGTATATATACTAGGGCTGCAACAACTAATCGATTAAATCCATTAAAATCGATTTAAAAAATAGTTGGCGATTAATTTAGTCATCGATTCGTTGGATCTATGCTATGCGCATGCGCAGAGGCAATTTTTTTTTTTTTTTTTTTTTTTTTTAATTTAATAAACCTTTATTTATAAACTGCAACATGTACAAACAGCTGAGAAACAATAATCAAAATAAGTATGGTGCCAGTATGCTGTTTTTTTCAATAAAATACTGGAAAGGATAGAAATGTAGTTTGTATCTTTTATCCGATTATTAATCGATTAATCGAAGTAATAATCGACAGATTAATCGATTATCAAATTAATCGTTAGTTGCAGCCCTAATATATATATATATATATATATATGGGGCAGCACGGTGGCAGAGGGGTTAGTGCATCTGCCTCACAATACGAAGGTCCTGAGTAGTCTTGGGTTCAATCCCGGGCTCGGGATCTTTCTGTGTGGAGTTTGCATGTTCTCCCCGTGACTGCATGGGTTCCCTCCGGGTACTACGGCTTCCTCCCACCTCCAAAGACATGCACCTGGGGATAGGTTGATTGGCAACACTAAATTGGCCCTAGTGTGTGAATGTGAGTGTGAATGTTGTCTGTCTATCTGTGTTGGCCCTGCGATGAGGTGGCGATTTGTCCAGGGTGTACCCCGCATTCCGCCCGATTGTAGCTGAGATAGGCTCCAGCGCCCCCCGCGACCCCAAAAGGGAATTAGCGGTAGAAAATGGATGGATGGATAAAAAATAGTTGTCGATTAATTTAGTCATCGATTTGTTGGATCTATGCTATGCGCATGCGCAGAGGCAATTTTTTTATTTATTTTTTAAATGTTTTTTATTTTTTAATAAACCTTTATTTATAAACTGCAACATGTACAAACAGCTGAGAAACAATAATCAAAATAAGTATGGTGCCAGTATGCTGTTTTTTTTCAATAAAATACTGGAAAGGATAGAAATGTAGTTTGTCTCTTTTATCCGATTATTAATCGATTAATCGAAGTAATAATCGACAGATTAATCGATTATCAAATTAATCGTTAGTTGCAGACCTAATATATATATATATATATATATATATATATATATATATATATATATATATATATATATATATACACATCGATTAAAATCGATTATAAAAATAGTTGGCGATTAATTTAGTCATCGATTCGTTGGATCTATGCTATGCGCATGCGCAGAGGCAATTTTTTTATTTATTTTTTTTATTTAATTTTTTTAATTTAATTTTTTTTTAAATAAACCTTTATTTATAAACTGCAACATGTACAAACAGCTGAGAAACAATAATCAAAATAAGTATGGTGCCAGTATGCTGTTTTTTTTTCAATAAAATACTGGAAAGGATAGAAATGTAGTTTGTCTATTTTATTCGATTAATCCAAGTAATAATCGACAGATTAATCGATGATCAAATTAATCGTTAGTTGCAGCCCTAATACATACATGTATATATACACACACATACAGTATATATACATATATATACACACACACACATATATATATATATATGTCATATATATATATATATATATATATATATATATATATATATATACATATATACTGTGTGTGTGTATATATATATATATATATATATATATACATATACATATATACTGTGTGTATATATATATATATATATATATATATATATATATACATACATATATACTGTGTGTGTATATATATATATACATATATACTGTGTGTGTGTATATATATATATATATATATATATATACATATATACTGTGTGTGTGTGTATATGTATATATATATATATATATATATATATATATATATATAAATAAAATATATATATATATATATATGCCTTTTTTTTAAAGAAAATATATGCATTAACGCCGGTTGTGCAAATTATATGATGTCATATTGACACTACACGACCACGCCCCTAGCCACGCCCACACCGCTTCAAGTATTTTAGCAATCTGTGGGAAATACTGTGTAATAGAGCAAGTAGTAATAAAGTATCAAGAAAAAGTATAAATGTTGACGCGAAAAACTACAGATGGGGACGATGTCGGATTGACTTTTTCCAAGTATATACTGATACAGATAAAGTCCCGCTTCTCACGACTGATACCGATAACTTACTTATATCTATTATTTTTAAATTACAGATTTAACAGTAGTTTTTGCGGTTGATAAAGTTTGACGTGTTGATGCGTGATGGTTTTTTTTCCCCCCCTCCTGGCGGACTCGTTGCAGAACATTTAGTGCAGATAGCACGCGGAATGTCTTCCTCAGTGAAGATGCCATGTTTGTTTACAATAAACTCAGGGGAAACTTATGACAGGCAAGCTGGAAAAAGGGAGTGCTTAATTTGCGCACTCATAACTTTGTCGGTATGATGTAAGAATTCCTTATAATTATCATGCACCCCTACCAAAGACACAAAGCTGACATGCAGGCTGTTTTTTTTCTTTTAAAAAATCTACATATTGTACTTGCTTTGATTATAATAGTGCTCTAAAGTAATGGTACTCTTACCTGAATACAACATTTGGCTACTCGACCCACCTCTGGTTGTGTGCTGCATGTTTCAAAACATAAAACACTACAGGTTGGAGCATGATAACGTGAATGGGAGAGAAATTACTGTCTCCATTACACGCCAAATCCTCATTTAAATAGGGCGGTCTGCAGTTAGTAGATGACCCAAAACACGCCCAATAATAGTACGCACAATGTTATATTTTGCACATGCTATTTAGCACTTGTCATTTGGGGTATCTGTAGATCAGGCCTGGGCAATTATTTTGCCTCGGGGGGCCAAATTTAGAGAAAAAAAAATTGTCTGGGGGCCGGTATATCTATTTTTAGGAACACTAATATAAAACCTCACAATAATGTCTGAATGCTAAAAACATTATGACAAACTGCCTTAAAAAAACGAAATGGAATTTCAAAATTTTTTACTGAATGAGACACCCAGACTGTACATGAAAATAAAGAATGTGGGATTTACAATATTAACTATGAACGATAAAACACTGAATATTGACAACATATGAACGTTACACCCTCTCTCGATCGACATATTTTACAATCAAGCAAAACGCAACATAAATGCAACAAACACAGCGAAATAAGAAAGCGAAGGGTAAAAAAACCCCACCTACAATCTGATACATCTGACAGATCACTAAGTTTTATAACTTTGTTGTAAAAATCTCCTTCCGCGTCTGTCCCTGACACCCGCATTTCAGGCTGACACTCTGTGGATACGCACCCCACCCACACTGCTTGGTGCCTTGTATGAGCTGCTGTGACGTATATTACCATAGTAACTAATTAAATTACCATAGTAACTAGTATATCATGCAAAAGCGCAGAGTCCAACCATTGAAATACTTTGTATAGCTCAAGGTCGTCCTGGGCAGGATGTTAAAGTGCATCCGGCAGTGGAGGCTCCTCTATGGGGTCTTGGGGCACTAGGAGGTTAACCCCTTTACTACTGTTACCTAGGGGTATAACGGTACACAAAAATTTCAGTTCGGTACGTACCTCGGTTTAGTGGTCACGGTTCGGTTCATTTTCGGTACAGTAAGAAAACAACTAAATATACACTTTTGGGTTATTTATTTACCAAATTTTCAAAATTTTCCAACAAAAATATTTTTCTTAGTGGAATATTTGATGTGAAGTAATCGGAACCTTGGATGGGTGAATAATTCATATTAACATTGATTTTGATTCAATATGTTTTGAGCAATGACAGTTTGAAAAAAACAAAACACAGCTTTGTTTTATTAGTCAACATTGCAACTTTCTCTAAATTACATTTCACCTTTAAGCTTTTTTATTTCACTTTTGTTATATTTTTGTTTATTTTAATAGTATTTTTAGAATGTGCCGTGGGCCTTTAAAACATTAGCTGTGGGCTGCAAATGGCCTCCGTGGCACACTTTTGACACCCCTGCTATAGATAATAAAAAATTAAATCTGATAAATCTATGGATAAAAAGCAGAGCCTGGCAACGCATGCACGTTTATCATGACTCTCTCTCTCTCTCTCTCTCTGTCTCAGCCCCTCCCTCACCAATGCTGCTGCGCGCACAATTTGTTTTGTTTTCAACCCCTTCTTAACCCTGAACGTACATTGAAAATACACGCAACCCTAACTCAAAATGCCGGACATTTGAGGCATTTAAGAAACTCCGCCCTGACAGCTCCGCTGTCTGGTGAAAAGAGGACGTATGGTCAGTCTATCGTAGCCCGTTAGCTGCTTGCATGCCGTGTGTTGTGCCTCGGTGTGCATTGTTTACACAACGTGCGTTACGCTACTTAATATGTCCGTGTGGAAACTCGTTCGGTACACCTCCGAACCGAACCGGAACCCCCGTACCGAAACGGTTCAATACAAATACACGTACCGTTACACCCCTACTGTTGCCCCAGGTGGCCCTTGGCAAAGGCCTAGTTCATTCACAACTCCTCCAACACGAACACCACTGTTCCCGCACTTATAAGTAAAGGTAAGACCATAATAAGGTTTTTTTATTAAATGTGCTTTTTTGTGTGCTACAGTTTGTATGTGTAAAGTTAAAGTTAAGTTAAAGTACCAATGATTGTCACACACACACTAGGTGTGGTGAAATTTGTCCTCTGCATTTGACCCATCCCCTTGCTCACCCCCTAGGATGTGAGGGGAGCAGTGGGCAGCAGCGGCACCGCGCCCGGGAATAATTGTTGGTGATTTAACCCCCCATTCCAACCCTTGATGCTGAGTGCCAAGCAGGGAAGAATGCTGGTATGAGCTTTTAAACATAACCCGTTAACTGCAGCCAATCAAATGGTGAATAAGATACTCTTTAGGGTTCATATGTTTGTAAATCTGACTGTGATGAAGTCAGTGCCTCACCAGTCATGAACCTCACCACACGTCACTGCTGCACATCATAATGGCGGCTACAGTTTCCATCTTAAAGATCTAAAAAAATTATTTGGGAATGTCCGGCGGGCCAGATTGAAAAACCAACTGCCCGCATGAGACCCCCGGGCCTTAATTTGCCCAGGTCTGCTGTAGATCATACAGTGGATGGGTGTTGTTGAAATGTGTCAAAGGTCAGACTGCAGATGTTCTCACTGACAAACAATCCAAATGGCAGCAAAATGAATACAAGGTTTCACGTTCATCCCCAGCCCAAACCTCGACTTTGCGAGATCTGCTGGTGGCTAGCCGGCAAGTTAGAACACTAGCTAATCCCGATTTGTGTTGTGAAGATAAGCCGTGGCTAACAAGGCTCCAAAAAGTGCACAGTGCAAAGAGCTGAGAGGTGATTAGCCGCTGTGATTAAGACACTCGCATTGTGATTGAGACGCTGTGCAAAAACTCCGTCTGGCTCGACTCGTTATCTGCCGTGATCAGATGCAGGCCAATCATCGGGCCTTCTGTCCAAGGGGCTTACCGCGGAGACACGCAGGATTAGACGTAGCATCGGCGCCACTACAGGAGCCGCTTGCCCTCCTAAAACTTGCAACCTTTACCCGCCATCCCGTTAAGCCGGGGAGGGGGGGGTCAAGGCTTTGGCCTCAGTTCTGTTTGAGATGGTTGTTTGTGGTCTGAGTGCAGCTCATTCTAAGGTCCCAACCGTTGCTATTGATTGTTAGTGAGGATCATTTCAAAACAGAGCTGCAAAATAAATGATGGTTCGCCCACCAAAGTGACATCATCAAATTGATGATGATGAGCATGAACAGACTTAGAGTCTATGTGTGGTGGGGATGGGTTGTGGCAGTGCGTCGAAAAGATACAGATCCTGTTCTGTCTATGACAGACCTGGGCAAAATACGGCCCATTAAGATTTTTAATCCGGCCCGCCGGATGTTCTACATAATTTCTTTTAGACCTTTAACATCAAAACTGTAGCCGCCATTATGATGTGCAGTGCTGTTTTTAAATGACCGTAAGTCAATCAATCAACGTTTATTTATATAGCCCTAAATCACAAGTGTCTCAAAGGGCTGCACAAGCCACAACGACATCCTCGGTACGGAGCCCACATAAGGGCAAGGAAAAACTCACCCCAGTGGGACGTCGATGTGAATGACTATGAGAAACCTTGGAGAGGACCGCATATGTGGGTTAACCCCCCCTCTAGGGGAGACCGAATGCAATGGATGTCGAGTGGGTCTAACATAATATTGTGAGAGTCCAGTCCATAGTGGATCCAACATAATAGTAAGAGTCCAGTCCATAGTGGATCCAACATAATAGTGAGGGTCCAGTCCATAGTGGATCTAACATAATAGTGAGAGTCCAGTCCATAGTTGGGCCAGCAGGAAACCATCCCGAGTGGAGACGGGTCAGCAGCGCAGAGATGTTCCCAACCCAAGTCTTGAACTATAGAAAGTAGAGACGGACTGACGATATTATTGGCCGATAAAATGTAATATCGGAAATTATCCGTATCGGTTTAAAAAAAGTAACATTTATGACTTTTTAAAATGCCGCTGTGTACACGGACGTAGGGAGAAGTACAGCGCGCTAATAAACCTTAAAAGCACTGCCTATGCGTGCCGGCCCAGTCACATAACATCTACGGCTTTTCACACACACAAGTGAATGCAATTCATACTTGATCAATAGCCATACAGGTCACACTGAGGGTGGCCGTATAAACAACTTTAACACTGTTACAAATAAACGCCACACTGTGAACCCACACCAAACAAGAATGACAATTTCGGGAGAACATTTGCACCGTAACACAACATAAACACAACAGAACAAATACCCAGAACCCCTTGCAGCACTAACTCTTCCGGGACGCTACTATATACAACCCACGCTAACCCCTCCCTAATTCCAAGCTGCTGTTTTGAGGCATGTTAAAAAAAAAAAAGCACTTTGTGACTTCAATAATAAATATGGCAGTGCCATGTTGGCATTTTTTTCCATAACTTGAGTTGATTTATTTTGGAAAACCTTGTTACATTTAGGGCTGCAACTAACAACTAATTTGATCATCGATTAATCTGTCGATTATTACTTCGATTGATCGATTAATAATCGGATAAAAGGGACAAACTACATTTCTATCCTTTTCAGTATTTTATTGAAGAAAAAAAACAGCATACTGGCACATACTTATTTTGATTATTGTTTCTCAGCTGTTTGTAAATGATGAAGTTTATAAATAAAGGTTTATTAAAAAAAAAATAATAAAAAAAATAAAAAAATAAAAAAAGTAGCCTCTGCACATACGCATAGCATAGATCCAACGAATCAATGACTAAATTAACTGCCAACTATTTTCATCATCGATTTTAAACAATTTAATCGATTAGTTGTTGCAGCCCTTGTTACATTGTTTAATGCATCCAGCGGGGCATCACAACACAATTAGGCATAATAATGTGTTAATTCCACGACTGTATATATCGGTATCGGTTGATATCGGTGTCGGTAATAAAGAGTTGGACAATATCAGAATATCGGCAAAAAAGCCATTATCGGACATCTCTAATTTCTACCAATTAGGAAGGTTTGTGTCATGTTTGTTCGCCTACAGAAAATATATTAAAACAAAAAATATATTTTGTTCTTCATCTTTTTCCATTTTCACACATCTCTGAAAGAGGTCCAGGGAGCCACTAGGGCCGCGGGTTGCTGACCCCCGTCCTAGTCGAATTAGCGAGACACAGCTGGAATGTGTCACTCATCAACCTGCATTATCAGGATGTAACGATAGTGTTAAAAGCTCTTTTGTCTGCCAAATGTGTATATTTTATATCGTCTATATCGCGTAACTAGGGATGTCCTGATCCGATATTTGGATCGGATCGGCCGCCGATATTTGCCAAAAAATGCGTATCGGCAAGGCATGGGAAAATGCCGATCCAGATCCAGTTTAAAAAAAAACTCCGGTCCGTGTTTTCTAACACACCTATTTAAATAATACATTCCACTTTTCTGCTGCTCCGTAATTTCCGTTCCGCATTTTCCAGCACACCTTCAACACATCCACAGGTCTGTGGATTCTCACGCAGTTGCTTTTAGCTGCTGGCATTACACAACAGGCTCTTCTCACTCTTTTCTGTGTCTCCCTCTCACAGACAGCAATCGCACCTTCTTACACACGTCACATACTGTCACGTCGTACGTCACATACGTATACGCCCTCCCCGAGCAGAGAGCGAGGTAGCAGCATGGCTAACGTTAGCTGTGATGCTAGCGCAGCCGCTAAGGTGCGCGCCTGCTCAAGCGTCCTCTGCGCCCGGCAAATCTATGCCACGCACAAAATCTAATAAAAAAAATAAGCGCATAACAATTTTCGACACACGGACACGACAGAGAAAACAGTTTTCGTCATCATTGTTAAAATATTGTAACGTCTGTCGAGACGCTTATCTCCATTCGGTGCCACACGTCCACACCATCAAAATGCTGAGGCAAAAATTTCCACATCAACACCGAATGAAAAAATTTGTGATTTTTTTAGTTGTGATTTCCTTCTCTGCATGAAAGTAGCATATATTAATGCAGTATGAAGAAGAATGTTTTAATGTAGACATGCAAGCCTTGGAAGAAAATGTTGAAAATCAAGACTACATTTCCTGCAAATGGGTGCATTTCTACCCTATATTTTAACTTTAGATTTATTCTCATATCAAACTCTTTTGGCTGTCTTTTTGACACTTACATCCGGCGCCCCCCTCCACACCCTGGATTATAAATAATGTAAATAATTCAATGTGATTATCTTGTGTGATGACTGTATTATGATGATAGTATATATCTGATAGTATATATCTGTATCATGAAACAATTTAAGTGGACCCCGACTTAAACAAGTTGAAAAACTTATTCGGGTGTTACCATTTAGTGGTCAATTGTACGGAATATGTACTTCACTGTGCAACCTACTAATAAAAGTCTCAATCAATCAATCAAAACACATAGAATCATCATACTGCTGTGATTATATGCATCAAGTGTTCATTCAAGGCTAAGGCAAAATATCGAGATATATATCGTGTATCGCAATATGGCCTTAAAATATCGCAATATTAAAAAAAGGCCATATCGCCCAGCCCTAGTTTCAATGATGCCATTTCTGTTTGTCATGTATAATTTTGTCTATTTTGTGTTTATCCTTGAATAAACAGGTCAGTTTCTTGTTACCAACCATTGTGTATTATTCAAACTCCCCTAGTTCAGCTGGCTAGTTGTTATCAAGAGTACTAAAACCCTTTTCAACATGATTCTGACAACTAAGTAGGCTAAATAACTTTAAACTTTAATACATGCTCGGATAGGCCAGTATCGGTATCGGATCGGAAGTGCAAAAACCTGGATCGGGACATCCCTACGCGTAACCCTACACCTGTTCCAAAAAACCACAACAAGCTAATGCACAGGGAGATCTGCAGTAGCAGTTCTATTGCCTATTTCCTGGCCGCACTTGAAGGCATCGGGACGCAGAGCTCAGCCCCATGGTGACCTGTCAGCCTGCACTTACGTAGCGTCTATCTTTCGATCGCAAAATCACATGTCGATTCGTCCGGTCACCGCCGCCCTAAAATGGCCGCTGAACTGTGCCGAACAAAAAAACTCTTCACCTCGGAATTCACGGCTCATCACACACAGACACACAAGCGCGCAGGCGGAAGGAGGGATTGTGTGTTTGGGCGGTTCACTGCTGGAGGCCCTCGGGCCAGCAGAGGGTGTGTGGTGGTGGTGGTGGTGGTGGTGGTGGTGGGCCCAGAGGGATGTTATCTCACTGCACTGATCCAAGTCGTTCATGGTCTGCTGAGGACCGGAGGAAATTAAACCACCGGCTTTTGTGTGTGCAAGATGAATAAAACACTTTAAGGGGCTGTTTTGCAAATTGCAAACACAGTACATTTCTCAAAGCAAAAATATAAGAGGAACTAGGGATGTCCCGATCCAGGTTTTTGCACTTCCGATCCGATACCGATATTGTTTTTGCATTTCCGATCCGATACCGATACTGACCGATACCGACACTGACCGATACTGGCCTATCCGAGCATGTATTAAAGTTTCAAGTTATTTAGCCTACTTAGTTGTCAGAATCATGTTGAAAAGGGTTTTAGTACTCTTGATAACAACTAGCCAGCTGAATTAGGGGAGTTTGAATAATACACAATGGTTGGTAACAAGAAACTGACCTGTTTATTCAAGGATAAACACAAAATAGACAAAATTATACATGACAAACAGAAATGGCATCATTGAACTAGGGCTGGGCGATATGGCCTTTTTTTAATATTGCGATATTTTAAGGCCATATTGCGATACACAATATATGTATCGATATTTTGCCTTAGCCTTGAATGAACACTTGATGCATATAATCACAGCAGTATGATATTTCTATGTGTTTTGATTGATTGATTGAGACTTTTATTAGTAGGTTGCACAGTGAAGTACATATTCCGTACAATTGACCACTAAATGGTAACACCCCAATAAGTTTTTCAACTTGTTTAAGTCGGGGTCCACTTAAATTGATTCATGATACAGATATATACTATCAGATATATACTATCATCATAATACAGTCATCACACAAGATAATCACATTGAATTATTTACATTATTTATAATCCAGGGTGTGGAGGGGGGCGCCGGATGTAAGTGTCAAAAAGACAGCCAAAAGAGTTTGATATGAGAATAAATCTAAAGTTAAAATATAGGGTAGAAATGCACCCATTTGCAGGAAATGTAGTCTTGATTTTCAAAATTTTCTTTCAAGGCTTGCATGTCTACATTAAAACATTCTTCTTCATACTGCATTAATATATGCTACTTTTATACTTTCATGCAGAGAAGGAAATCACAACAAAAAAAAAATCACAAATTTTTTCATACGGTGTTGATGTGGACATTTTTGCCTCGGCATTTTGATGGTGTGGGCGTGTGGCACCGAATGGAGATAAGCGTCTCGACAGATGTTACAATATTTGAACAATGATGACAAAAACTGTTTTCTCTGTCGTGTCCGTGTGTCGAAAATTGTTATGCGCTTATTTTTTTATTTGATTTTGTGCGTGGCATAGATTTGCTATGCGCAGAGGACGCTTAAACAGTGCGCAATTGCACAGGCAAGCACCTTAGAGGGAGCGTTATTCGCACGGCTGCGCTAGCATCACAGCTAACGCTAGCCATGCTGCTACCTCTCTGCTCGGGGAGGACGTATACGTATGTGACGTATGACGTGACAGTATGTGACGTATGTCGTGACAGTATGTGACGTGTGTAAGAAGGTGCACTTGCTGTCTGTGAGAGGGAGACACAGGAAAGAGTGAGAAGAGCCTGTCGTGTAATGCCAGCAGCTAAAAGCAACTGCGTGAGAATCCACAGACCTGTGGATGTGTTGAAGGTGTGCTGGAAAATGCGGAACGGAAATTAGGGAGCAGCAGAAAAGTGGAATGTATTATTTAAATCGGTGCGTTGGAAAACACGGACCGGAGTTTTTTTTAATCTGGATCTGGATCGGCATTTTCCCATGCCTTGCCAATACGCAATTTTTTGGCAAATATAGGCAGCCGATCCGATCCAAATATCGGATCGGGACATCCCTAAGAGGAACACCATTGGCGAGCTTATGTTAACATTAGTGGTTTAACAGAAGATATCCGCCCTGAATAAAATGATTGGTGTTTACGGCGGTCACTCATCCGGTGTCACCAACACGCACGTACAAAGAGCGCGTGCACACAAACAAAAGTACCGTATTTTTCGGACTATAAGGCGCCCTTAAACTGTAACTTAATTTTCTCAAAACTCGACAGTGCGCCTTATAACCCGGTGCGCCTAATGCACGGGATCATTTTGGTTGTGCTTACCGACCTCGGAGCTATTTTATTTGGTACATGGTGTAATGATAAGTGTGACCAGTAGATGGCAGCCTCCTCGTCGTCGTCACGTCGTGTCATTGCTGGTTTTACGAGCAGAGGAGCATGTTCGGCAGCGCACAATCACGGAGTACTTACAAACAGACACAGTGTGGAGACAGAAAAGGGAGAACGGACGCATTTTGGCTGAAAAACTAAAGATAAAGGTGAAGTTATAACACTGAAACACCACTATGGACTGGACTCTCACTATTATGTTAGATCCACTATGGACTGGACTCTCACTATTATGTTAGATCCACTATGGACTGGACTCTCACACTATTATGCTAGATCCACTATGGACTGGACTCTCACACTATTATGTTAGATCCACTATGGACTGGACTCTCACACTATTAGGCTATGTTAGATCCACTATGGCCTGGACTCTCACTATTATGTTAGATCCACTATGGCCTGGACTCTCACTATTATGTTAGATCTACTATGGACTGGACTCACACTATTATGTTAGATCCACTATGGACTGGACTCTCACACTATTATGTTAGATCCACTATGGACTGGACTCTCAAAATATTATGTTAGATCCACTATGGACTGGACTCTCACACTATTATGTTAGATCCACTATGGACTGGACTCTCACACTATTATGTTAGATCCACTATGGACTGGACTCTCACACTATTATGTTAGATCCACTATGGACTGGACTCTCACACTATTATGTTAGATCCACTATGGACTGGACTCTCAAAGTATTATGTTAGATCCACTATGGACTGGACTCTCACACTATTATGTTAGATCCACTATGGACTGGACTCTCACACTATTATGTTAGATCCACTATGGACTGGACTCTCACTATTATGTTAGATCCACTATGGACTGGACTATCACACTATTATGTTAGATCCACTATGGACTGGACTCTCACTATTATGTTAGATCCACTATGGACTGGACTCTCACACTATTATGTTAGATCCACTATGGACTGGACTCTCAAAATATTATGTTAGATCCACTATGGACTGGACTCTCACACTATTATGTTAGATCCACTATGGACTGGACTCTCACACTATTATGTTAGATCCACTATGGACTGGACTCTCACTATTATGTTAGATCCACTATGGACTGGACTATCACACTATTATGTTAGATCCACTATGGACTGGACTCTCACTATTATGTTAGATCCACTATGGACTGGACTCTCACTATTATGTTAGATCCACTATGGACTGGACTCTCACTATTATGTTAGATCCACTTCCGGAAGAGGCGCTTTAAAACATAGCTAGCGGCTAAATATCATCCACAGCCTGCAGTGTTGTAGCTACTTCTAAATCACTAATCCTGGTCTCCATGGCGACAAATAAAGTAAGTTTCTTACAAGTATCATCCATGCAGGACGAGGAATAGCTAAACATGCTTCACTACACACCGTAGCTCACCGGCGTCAAAATGTAAACAAACGCCATTGGTGGATCGACACCTAACATCCACTGTAATGATACCAAGTACAGGAGCGTATCTAGTCGATACTACTATGATTACATCGATATTTTTTGGAATCACAACATCTTCTTTCGGTTTTTTGAAATGTGTATTATGTTTATAAACTCAGGAAATACGCCCCTGGAAACATGATGATGTTGAATATGACCAATGTATGATCCTGTAACGACTTGGTATCGGATTGATACCTAAATTTGTGGTATCATCCAAAACTAATGTAAAGCATCCAAACAACAGAAAAATAAATGATTACAGTTTAACTAGAGATGTCCGATAATGGCTTTTTTACCGATATCCCGATATTGTCCAACTCTTAATTACCGATACCGATATCAACCGATACCGATATATACAGTCGTGGAATTTACGCATAAAATGGATGCATTAAACAATGTAACAAGGTTTTCCAAAATAAATCAACTCAAGTTATGGAGAAAATGCCAACATGGCACTGCCATATTTATTATTGAAGTCACAAAGTGCTTTTTTTTTTTTTAACATGCCTCAAAACAGCAGCTTGGAATTTGGGACATGCTCTCCCTGAGAGAGCATGAGGAGGTTGAGGTGGGCGGGTTTGGGGGGTGTATATTGTAGCGTCCCGGAAGAGTTAGTGCTGCAAGGGGTTCTGGGTATTTGTTCTGATGTGTTTATGTTGTGTTACGGTGCGGATGTTCTCCCGAAATGTGTTTGTCATTCTTGTTTGGTGTGGGTTCACAGTGTGGCGCATATTTGTAACAGTGTTAAAGTTGTTTATACGGCCACCCTCAGTGTGACCTGTATGGTTGTTGACCAAGTATGCCTTGCATTCACTTGTGAATGTGAAAAGCCGTAGATATTATGTGATTGGGCCGGCACGCAAAGGAAGTGCCTTTAAGGTTTATTATTAAAAAGTCATACATTTTACTTTTTGAATACCGATACCGATAATTATGAAACCGATATCGATAATTTCCGATATTACATTTTTAAAGCATTTATCGGCCGATAATATCGGCAGTCCGATATTATCAGACATCCCTAATTTTAACAGAAGTTTAGATAGAACATGTTAAAAGGGAAAGTAAGCAGATATTAACAGTAAATGAACAAGTAGATTAATAATTCATTTTCTACCTCTTGTAATAAAGTAAAATTTATAGGTAGATAAATGACACAATATGTTACTGCATATGTCAGCAGACTAAATAAGGAGCTTTTGTTTGCTTACTTACTACTAAAAGACAAGTTGTCTAGTATGTTTACTATTTTATTTAAGGACAACATTGCAATAAGAAACATAGATTTAATGTACTCTAAGATTTTTTGTTATAATAGAGCCAATAATGCAATTTTTTGTGGTCCCCTTTATTTAGAAAAGTACCAAAAAGTACCGACAAGTATCAAAAGACATTTTGGTACTGGTACTAAAATATTGGTATCGGGACAACACTCTATTCTATTGCAGAGGTTCTACAGGAGGGTTGTGAAAATGTTGGTTGTGTCATGACCTGTATCCCCCAGTCATGTCCTTGGTGCTTTGTTGTGGTTCTGCTCAGCTTAGTGTACATTTTACCAGCACTCCTAGTCCTCCTTTGTTTACATTTTTGTTGCTCAAAGTGTCTGAGCTCACACACCTGTTTCTGTTTATCGATTAGTGTCGCCACCTGTCATCACGGCTAATCATCTCCTTTACTTATATGCGTCTCGCCGTTGGCTACATTTTTAAGTCTGTGTAATGTTTTTTGTGAATGCGAGCATCGAGCTACTTTCTTAGTTCATGTCAGAGGTGGGACCAAGTCATTGTTTTGCAAGTCACAAGTAAGTCTCAAGTCTTTGCCCTCAAGTCCGAGTCAAGTCCCGAGTCAAGACAGGCAAGCCCCGAGTCAAGTCTAAAGTCAAGACTGGAAAGTCTCAAGTCAAGTCCTAAGTCCTGCATTTTGAGTTTCGAGTCCTTTCAAGTCCTTTTAACCACAGACTAATATATTAACACAGATTGTGTATGCTTTTCAAACGCTGTATTTATTTATTAAAACAAGTGCATTTTAAATTGCAGGAAAGAAAATTGTGCTGACATTGCACTTTATAATAGCACTATTAACCAGTCATTTTAAACATTAACTCATTCCTTTACAGAACAAACACATTGAAAAATAAAGTGCAAATGTACTTATTTGTACAAAAGTGTTAACATTGAAAAAACATGACATATATGTGAACATAACAAAAAAGTTGTACTTTTTTTATGTCAGGGCCCTATGCTGCATTGCATTTGCAAAAGACCAAATTAGCTAAGAGTCTGTCAGTCATTTGTGCACGATGGGGGCGTAGTATGATGCCACCATGGCTGAAAACTCGCTCCACTGGAGCACTGGAGCACTGGAGGCAGGCACTGCCAAGACTCTCATGGCCACTCGGAACAGTGAAGGAAGAGTCTTCATGTTCAATGCCCAGAACAAAAGGGGGGAGAGAGTTGTTTTGGGTTGGTGCACTACTTGTAAGTGTATCTTGTGTTTTTTATGTTGATTTAATTAAAAAAAAAAAAAAAAAAAAAAAAAATTCTTGTGCGGCCCGATACCAATCGATCCACGGACCAGTACCGGGCCGCGGCCCGGTGGTTGGGGACCACTGAGGTAAACAACCAACAGTATGTCAGAAAGCTAGCTAAAACGGTACACATATTCATAATATAGTATACATTTTAACTGACCTTTATTTTACTATTTTTGTCTTTTTTTAGGTGGCTAAAATACGCGGTGCTGCTGACCGCCGTCTAACGTTACGTGTGATATATTGACTAACGTAACCCTGCTTGAAAAAAATCACTGAACAAAAAGTATGAATAAGGTAGTGAACTGCAACAGATTCCCGTGTTTGCAATAACGTTATAACGTTAGCAGCGAGTTTACAGCCTCACTGATTTAACTACACAGCAAATAAAAGTCACGTTACTTAGCCAATAAACGTTATCTTACATTCAAAACTTACCGTTCTTTGTGCAACTTCAAATGCCGGACGAAGTTGGAAGTTGTTGCCTCTCCATCAGTCATTTTCGAACCGCATGTGTTGCATACTGCAAACCGTTTTATGTTGACCACCTCGTAATTTTTATACCCAAACAAAATTATTTTAGTTATCATTTTTTGTTCACTGGCGTGTGGTTTGGACATGTCTTCTTCGGTGGTTGTCCTGCAATTTGATTGGATGAATGCTGTGTGATGAAAACAAAGTAGATCTAATTTGATTGGCTGTTGTACTGAGACCACACCAGCTGACACACGCAACGCTGATAGACAAGTACACAATGAAAAATACGGAGCGCTCCCGAATAACTTTTTCATCTTTGGGTTTTGGGGAAAGTAGCAAGTCATGTCAAGTCATGTCAATTCAAAAGGCTCAAGTCCAAGTGAAGTCACAAGTCATTGATGTTAAAGTCTAAGTCGAGTTGCAAGTCTTTTTACATTTTGTCAAGTCGAGTCTAAAGTCATCAAATTCATGACTCGAGTCTGACTCGAGTCCAAGTCATGTGACTCGAGTCCACACCTCTGGTTCATGTTTCGCTGCGATGCTAAAGGTTGCCAGGCGCTTCATGTATTTTTTGCCTCGTGAGTAGAGATGTCCGATAAAATCGGACTGTCGATATTATCGACCGATAAATGCTTTAAAATGTGATATCGGAAATTATCGGTATCGACTTTTTAAAACGCCGCTGTGTAAACGGACGTAGGGAGAAGTACAGATCGCCAATAAACCTTAAAGGCACTGCCTTTGCGTGCCGGCCGAGTTACATAATATCTACGGCTTTTCACACACACAAGTGAATGCAATTCATACTTGGTCAACAGCCATACAGGTCACACTGAGGGTGGCCGTATAAACAACTTTAACACTGTTACAAATATGCGCCACACTGTGAACCCACACCAAACAAAAATGACAAACACTTTTCGGGAGAACATCCGCACCGTAACACAACAAGATTTCAAGATTCAAGATTCAAGATGCTTTATTATTGTCCATTCTTTAACATGTACAAGACACATAAGAACTGAAATTTCATTTTCGGCACTAAGAGCAGACATACGTTACAGGGGGACAAGATGGGACCGCCAACGGTTCAGCCACTTATGGCGCTCCTTAAAAAAAGGTGATATTGGGAAAGGGGGGAAGAGTAAAAAATATCAGTCTAAGTCTGGACCCTCGGGAGGGGGTCCAGACTGAGTCCAAGGGAAAAAAACTAATTTAGCATAGCACACATAAACATGTTACATATAATCACAACAACTCGCAACAGGGGAGTGGGGGGGGATTTGGGGCCATAGAGGCCGGCCCGCTGCTACAAAGCGCTACTCGCCGTCCATAACCCCGAAGAGGAATTAAGCAGTGGTGGTGAGAGGCGTTGGATGGGGATGGGGAGTGTGTTTGTCTATATGCCCATTGTTCTTTGGGTGAAGTGTAAATGTTCATAAGCCCAGAGTCGTTCTGCATAACAAAACAAATACCCAGAAGCCCTTGCAGCACTAACTCTTCCGGGACGCTACAATATACACCCCCTGCTACCCCCATGATGAAAACTTTGTTACATTGTTTAATGCATCCAGCGGGGCATCACAACAAAACTAGGCATAATAATGTGTTAATTCCACGACTGTATATATCGGTATCGGTTGATATCGGAATCGGTAGTTAAGAGTTGGACAATATCGGATATCGGCAAAAAAGCCATTATCGGACAACTCTGCTTGTGAGTATTAAAAGACTTTCCTTACCGGTAATTATTTTTTCTTATGTTTCACACAGAAAATTCCCACAAATTCAAATGTCTTTAAAATGCATATGAACATTTAAACATTGATACAACAAAATGTAGTGTGGTTTATACACTATACAAAAAAAAGAATTATGTAATTGTATTCACATTAGCATTTTGGATAGCTAGCGATTAGTGCTCTTGTTGCCTGCACGCGATTATGGCAATTGCCTGCTAGCAAATAGCACTCCAGTTGTCCGCTAGCGATTAGCGCACCAGTTGTCAGGCACTGATTCGCCTGCTAGTTTTTCGGTAAGCGCAAATTTTCCTGCTAGCGATTACCGCGCTAAGTGTCAGCTAGCGATTAACGGTTTTAGACTATATACCGTATTTTTCGGACTATACGGCGCACTTAAAATCCTTTCATTTCCTCAAAACTCGACAGTGCGCCTTATGACCCGGTGCGCCTAATGTACAACATAATTTTGGTTGTGCTTACCGACCTCGAAGCTCTTTTATTTGGTACATGGTGAAATGATAAGTGTGACCAGTAGATGGCAGTCACACATAAGAGACATGTGTAGACTGCAATATGATGGCAGTCACACATAAGAGATACGTGGCCTGCTCAGTGTCCACCCTGAGATCGGTAGGTTGTGAGTTCAAACCCCGGCCGAGTCATACCAAAGACTATAAAAATGGGACCCATTACCTCCCTGCTTGGCACTCAGCATCAAGGGTTGGTTAAATCACCAAAAATTATTCCAGAGCGCGGCCACCGCTGCTGCTCACTGCTCCCCTCACCTCCCAGGGGGTGAACAAGGGGATGGGTCAAATGCGGAGGCCAAATTTCACCACACCTAGTGTGTGTGTGGCAATCATTGGTACTTTAACTTAACTTTAACTTGACTGCAATATAACTCAAGTAAACAACACCAACATTTTTTAGACTATATAAATGGAATATCTTAGTATTGCACAAAAACAAGGTACATTTAGGACTAGTTTAATTTAAAAACACAGTTTGATACAGGCTATATAAGTAGGGGGTCCCTGCTCCATCTCTTCATCAGTTTAATGTGATTTTAAACACATTGTGTGTAAAATCACAATAAACTCGTCGAGATGCAGTAATTATTTGACCTTGTTGACAAATATCATTAACAAAAATTTGTCGCCGAAAATAGTTGGTGACGTCATTGTTCGTGTTTTGCCCGGACATAAGCGAACATGACTGTTGCGCAACGGGACTGGGAAAAATCACAGCGAGTGAAAACTAAACACGTCAAATACACAACGATCTTGCACGATTTGCAAAGTGTACCTTGTTTTTTCACGGCGGTACGTCTGTGGCGCGGAACAATTCAAAGCGGAGTCATGTCGGACATCTGGAGGATGTACGATAGTTAGTCCTTCACCTTTTTTGACCGAGGGGCCCAACTTTTCCACTACAGAGGGACATGGGACCTATTAGGGACCATGGCACCTATTAGCAGACATATTACCTGGCGTTTTGTTTCGCAATATTATGCAAAAACAACTTTTCTTACCTTCTGGTACCTGCTGATCTGTAGCTCTGCATAAGTCCCGAAAATGTACGTGCGTCTATGCAATATTTTGACCAAAGAACCACCATTACATGTTATGTAGACCACAAGGAAGTGTTTTCTATTTAGAAAAAAATATTAATAATTTGACCCCTTTAATGCGCCCTATAATCCGGTGCGCCTTTTGTATGAAAATAGACCCGCTCATCGGTAGTGCGCCTTATAATCCAGTGCGCCCTATGGTCCGGAAGATACGGTAATAATACTATTCACTGCCAAAAACATATTTTGGACACTAAAGGTTGGGCAGCATTATCATCAAAACACAAAGAGAATGAAAATGACACGGCCCGGGCGCACTCCAGTGTGCATTTATCTGTGTGCTGCGCTGCGTGCGCCACTCCGGCTGCAGCAGGCAGCTGCATTTAATCACCAATCAGTCAGTACTCAACACACCTGCCGCTGATAAGCTCCCTTGGCTTCTTAAGCCAGTTCAAACCTGCGTTCCGGGCCAGAACGTAGCAACCTGTTCCAGTACAGTAAGCCGAATATCTCTCGCTATATGAACATTCTCTCGCTCTCTCTCTCTGTGTTTCTCCCCCTCCGTGTTCATTTGTCTCGTGTCCTTTGTCGTCTTCCAGCAGCACTCTGTTACCGCGTCACAAGCTGTGTGTCTCGTCTCCCCCTATTCCCTCTGGTTCCCTGGCTGCCACTTGGATCTCGACCGCCCGCCTGGGCACGGACTCTGACACCTCGCCTCTGCCCACGGACCTCTGAGCTTGCCTTGCCCGCTTGGACTTCCGCACCTCGCTCAACACGTCCGGTAACACTCGTCAGATAATCGCTACACATAGTCGCACACCATACACATTTTGGATTAGTTTCACACTCCATACTTTTGTAAATATAATGAATAGAGCTCAATCTACATCCCTGCATTCTGTGCCGTCTTCTTCTCCCTGTACCGTAACAGAAAATACATTTAAAAAATAAATATTGCCTTAATAATTTTGAGTTGAACATCAAATTGTGTAAATAGGGAGCAGATATTAAAGGTTCAAATGTGATGAATATTTAATGGACCACAATGGAAACAAGCCTTTTGGCGTTTTGTGACATCCATTTGCCTTTTTAAAGCATTACATGGATTCAATTATTTAAGATGTCAATAAACTCCTCAATCAATCAATCAAGGTTTATACGGCCTTCTGCTCCTTTTTATTTAATATGATGTTGATTTTTTTTTGTTTTGTTTGACCTTTATTGAATGACATAAAAACAAAAATGTAAATAGAGTGTAATATTGTATACCGTATTTTTCAGACTATAAGTCGCACCGGAGTATAAGTCGCACCGGCCGAAAATGCATAATAAAGAAGGAAAAAAACATATATAAGTCGCACTGGAGTATAAGTCGCATTTTTGGGGGAAATTTATTTGATAAACCCAACACCAAGAATAGACATTTGAAAGGCAATTTAAAATAAATAAAGAATAGTGAACAACAGGCTGAATAAGTGTACGTTATATGAGGCATAAATAACCAACTGAGAACGTGCCTGGTATGTTAACGTAACATATTATGGTAAGAGTCATTCAAATAACTATAACATATAGAACATGCTATACGTTTACCAAACAATCTGTCACTCCTAATCGCTAAATCCCATGAAATCTTATACGTCTAGTCCAGGGGTAGGGAACCTATGGCTCTCGAGCCAGATGTTGCTCTTTTGATGACTGCATCTGGCTCTCAGATCAATCTTAGCTGACATTGCTTAACACGATAAGTAATGAATAATTCCGCTGGTAATCACAGTTTTAAAATAATGTTCAAAATATAAAACATTCTCATGCATCTGTTTTCTAGAAGTCGCATTAATGGTAAAAAGTATTTATTATTGGTTAGCTTCAGAATAACAATGTTATCAAAAAGAACAAGAGACTTATTATACTCTAAAAATGTTGCTCTTACTTAAAAATGCGCACATTTAGTTGTATTCAGTGTTAAAAAAATATTATATGGCTCTCACGGAAATACATTTTAAAATATTTGACTTTCATGGCTCTCTCAGCCAAAAAAGTTCCCGACCCCTGGTATAGTCCCTTACGTGAATGAGCTAAATAATATTATTTGATATTTTACGGTAATGTGTTAATAATTTCACACATAAGTCGCTCCTGAGTATAAGTCGCACCCCCGGTCAAACTATGAAAAAAACTGCGACTTATAGTCCGAAAAATACGGTACTTGCAAAGAAAAAGGCTCATTTATTCTGAACTACTGCACAATAGAACAAAAATATTTGCTCAAATATTTGGTTAAAAGTGCTGAATAAAAACTCTCCCTGAAGGCCAATTAGTCTAAAATGAGATTTTAACTTAGAGCTCAAGGTACAACATACTTGCCAACCTTGAGACCTCCGATTTCGGGAGGTGGGGGTTGGGGGCGTGGTTAAGAGGGGAGGAGTATATTGACAGCTAGAATTCACCAAGTCAAGTATTTCATACATATATATATATATATATATATATATATATATATATATATATATATATATATATATATATATATATATATATATCCTGAAAATATGCAAACAAAACTGTGTTTGCATAAATAAATATTAAGGAATATAACATAACTTGGCTTCTGAGAGCTTCAAAATGTAGTGAATAAAATACTAAAGTTGTTGATAAACAAGCAATTATTTTAATAATGAAATATGGTCATTTTAAATGAATTATTATGATAATTTAAAATTAAATATTTCAAATATGCTTATTTTAATGTAAATTTCTATGGCTGGATGTAATAAGGAGTCAGAAAAAATAAAAATTAAAATACAATTAATTTTGATGTTTTTAGCGAAATATAGTAAAAATGTATTTAGTTTTTTTTTTTTTTTTTTAAATTAATAAATATATTTATTTTTTGGTAAGATAAACATAATAATATAATTTATCTCTAGTCTGGATGATTTAGTTCTTGTCACCCTGTAGTGAAAAAAGGCTGTCCTCACTCAGGTCCGCATGAAAACCGGGAGATTTTCGGGAGAATATTTGTCCTGGGAGGTTTTCGGGACAGGCGCTGAATTTCGGGATTCTCCCGGAAAATTCGGGAGGGTTGGCAAGTATGAGGTACAAGGTTGTTGTTTTTTTAGGTTTTTTATATTTTTATTGTATTTTTTTTGTTATAAATGATAAATGGGTTGTACTTGTATAGCGCTTTTCTACCTTCAAGGTACTCAAAGCGCTTTGACACTACTTCCACATTTACCCATTCACACACACATTCACACACTGATGGAGGGAGCTGCCATGCAAGGCGCTAACCAGCACCCATCAGGAGCAAGGGTGAAGTGTCTTGCTCAGGACACAACGGAGGTTGGTACTAGGTGGGGATTGAACCAGGGACCCTCGGGTCGCGCACGGGCATTCTTCCACTGCGCCACGCCGTCCCATTATATAAGAGTGTTTTATATTCGTTGTGAACATTGTTAGCTTTTTATTTACATTTTTTAATAAACCTTTTATTTACTCAGGGTACTCGTCAAAAAAGGAATAAACAGCGTCTCCGCCGAGTGAAAAAACGTCTTCTGACATAACACACTAGAAAAGCGGCAGCAAATAGCAACATGTTGTTTACATAAAAAGTAAAGCAGCAGTTTTCGCTACAACTACGCACAAGTTATTAAAGCGCCATCAACTCGTACAAACAACTTGTTTTGCACCTGCCATGTATAAAGTGACTTTTTTCATACTTTCGATATTTCCAGACTTGTGAAAATGCTCCAGCAGCAACGTACCTCAGTGTCGGACGCTTGGCTCCGGTAAATTGACTTTTTTCCCCGAGTCAAATATGTAATCCATGCGCTGCCTTCGCCATGCAGAGCGGGGCTCCTGCCGCCATCGCTCGTCTCCCGCACCTCTCTCTCTCTCCCTTGCACGTCAAAATGAGACTCCTCCCCCTGCCCGTCGCCCTGGCAACTGTGACTCCTCCCCTCGCCCGCCCGACCGCTGCTGAACCTACCTGTCCGACCAGATCAGCCTCACAACAAACTCAACATTCTGCTGTACTCAGCAATGTAGATAGAGTTAGTCAAAGCACAAAAAAGTCCTCAGGGAGTTAAAAAAATGTATAAGACATGTTGGGATTCGTATTTTGGTTTCCATTTTTTTGCTCAAATCAACCTCAGTCCTAAATAAAAATAGCAATTATGTCATGTAGTTGTTGTTTTTTTTAACCCTTTGAATGCCCATTTCATTTATGTCTGTCATTTTTTTAAATTTTGAAACAGTTGCATAAAATTAGTTATAATCCATATAGTAACTTTTAAAGGGCTGAGATGCTAGTGCAGGCGTCACCAAACTACGGCCCGCGGGCCAGATACGGCCCGCCAGCATCCAAAATCCGGCCCAAGTAAAATAAGACAATGTTTTTTTTAAATATTTTTTTGTTTTTTAATCTGTCCTTTCTCGCCCATTCATTAATCCAATTCCTAACGTGTGTCACTCTCGGAGTCTCATTATCAGGCTCGCGATGGGAATACGTAAAATA
>NC_084554.2:11122500-11190000 GCF_033978685.3 Nerophis lumbriciformis
TTGTGCTTGAGGTGCTCCAGGAAGGCCTCCCTCTTCTTGTCCATGTCAGGGGGCTGCATGGCCAGGATCTCTCGGCTGCCGCGGGCCCCCCCTAGCGTGTGCCTGCGCGGGACGCTGCGGCCGCCCTTAGAGGCCTGGGTCCCATTCGGCGGGGCCTGTCTTCGTGTGGCGTGCTCGGTGTCCTCGGGGGAAGTGACCCTCAGGTTGCTCTTGGTTTGCTCTGAATGCAGGGGGTCAGAGAGCACGCGGGGTCAAGAAGACACATGTGCAGCGCTGATATTTTGTCAGCAACATGGAGACCAGTGAAGTTGGCACGTTGTGTAAATGGTAAATAAAAACAGAATACAATCATTTGCAAATCCTTTTCAACTTATATTCAATTGAATAGACTGCAAAGACAAGATATTTAACGTTCGAACTGAGAAACTTTGTTGTTTTTCGCAAATATTAGCTCATTTGGAATTTGATGCCTGCAACATGTTTCCAAAAAGCTGGTACAAGTGGCAAAAAAGACTGAGGAAGTTGAGGAATGCTCATCAAACACTTATTTGGAACATACCACAGGTGAACAGGCTAATTGGGAACAGGTTGGGTATTAAAGCATGAAATTCTCAGTCATTCCCAAACAAGGATGGGGCGAGGGTCACCATTTTGAGAACAAATGCGTGAGCAAATTGTCCAACAGTTTAAGAACAACATTTCTCAACGAGCTATTGCAAGGAATTCAGTGATTTTACCATCTACGGTCCGTAATATCATCAAAAGGTTCAGAGAATCTGGAGAAATAACTATATATAACATTGAATGCCCGTGACCTTGGATCCCTCAGGCGGTACTGCATCAAAAAGCGACATCAGTGTGTAAAGGATATCACCACATGGGCTCAGGAACACTTCAGTAAACCACTGTCAGCAACTACAGTTCGCCGCTACATCTGTAAGTGCAAGTTAAAACTCTACTATGCAAAGCGAACGCCATTTATCAACAACACCCAGAAATGCCTCCAGCTTTGCTGGGTTCGAACTCAACTAAGATGGACTGATGCAAAGTGGTCTGACGAGTCCACATTTCAAATTGTTTTTGGAAACTGTGGACGTCGTGTCCTCCGGAACAAAGAGGGAAAGAACCATCCGGATTGTTCTAGGCGCAAAGTTGAAAAGCCAGCATCTGTGATGGTATGGGGGTGTATTAGTGCCCAAGGCATGGGTAACTTACACATCTGTGAAGGCACCTTTAAAAATAGGTTTTGGAGCAACATATGTTGCCATCCAAGCAACGTTATCATGGACGCCCCTGCTTATTTCAGCGAGATAATGCCAAGCCACGTGTTACAACAGCGTGGCTTCATAGTATTCTAATCACTTTAGTATCATTTATATACTGATGCCATACTAGGTATCTGTATTTTCAACATGTAGAACGATTACCGACTATACAGTGAAGTTTTAACGCAGGGGTGTCCAAACTATGGCCCCTCGGCGAGACAGAATGCTTTCAATAAACAATGGCAGGAAGAAGTATAGTCATATGTACACATAACTGCCATTTTGCCACCATCTGGTGGCCAATTTAATCACCTCAACCATTAATTATTCCAACAAGATTGGACAGAACAGCATTCACTTGTATGACCCAATTCAAACAACCTTTCCTAGTCATGGGCAGAGAGAAAAAAAAGTGCCAAAAGTCAACAAACATGGTCACTCATAACACAACCTGCTCATTGAACTTTGTGGTTATTATTAAAAAAGAACAACAACAAAAATGCACAAACAACATAAAAAAATCTAAACTACCAAATTAGCTACAAGGAATGATGAGAAAATGCATAACACTCTCTCCAGACTTATCCTCCTACGGTTTAGCTATATCTCGTCCTGCAGTAATGATTATATTTGTAAGAAACTTACTTTATTTGCCGCCATGGAGGGGAAGATCATTGACTTAGAAGTGGCTTTGCACTGTGGAGGGACATTAGCCGCGTAGTGTTGAAGTAGTGTTCAATCGACATAATCACGATACTACGATAAAATTAAAAGCTCCATTGTCAGCCAAATTGATATCATTCATATTGTATGTCGTCCATATGGAGCAACCCTACTTCCCTAACTACGGCGAAACACAGACGACAAACTAAAATGAACGCATGCTTGCAAATAAAACTCAGAAATGTAAGACAGCAACACAGTCGTCGTTATCAGCTCAGCTAAATTAAAATAATTGGGATTATATCATTAAACAAATGATCATCTAGGGATGTTCGATAATATCGGCCGATAAATGCTTTAAAATGTAACATCGGAAATTATCGGTATCGTTTTTTTATTATCGGTATCGATTTTTTTAATTCTATTTTTATTTTTTATTAAATCAACATAAAAAACACAAGATACACTTACGGTACAATTAGTGCACCAACCCAAAAAACCTCCCTCCCCCATTTACACTCATTCACACAAAAGGGTTGTTTCTTTCTGTTATTAATATTCTCATTTTCATTAATTACTAGTTTCTATGTAACTGTTTTTATATTGTTTTTTTTATTCAAGAAAATGTTTTGAATTTATTTATCTTATTTTATTAATTAAAAAAAAAAAAGGACCTTATCTTCACCATACCCGGTTGTCCAAATTAGGCATAATAATGTGTTAATTCCACGACTGTATATATCGGTATCGGTTGATATCGGTATCGGTAATTAAGAGTTGGACAATATCGGAATATCGGATATTCGTCAAAAAAGCCATTATCGGACATCCCTATTTATTACCCATGAACACACACAAAAGCACGGGAAATTGAGTACTGGTATCGATTCCTAGGTACCAAGAACTGGTATCAGTTCTAATCATAAATACAGTGCATTTCACACACAATTTAATATAGACCAGGGGCCAGCAACCCACAATGTTAATAGAGCCATATTGGACCCAAAAGACAAAAAAAAAAAATCTATTTGGAGCCACAAGAAAATTAAAAGCCTTTTATAAGCGTTATGATGAACGCAACACATGATGTAAGTGTCTATATTAGATATAATAGCCTACTATCAAAATGACTATGTGTCGCAGGCTGACGCAAATATTCGTCGACAGAAATGTTCAAATGTAAAATTTACTCTATACTGGATGTGTGTGTCCAAGTTAAAGGAAACGGTCTTCTTCTAATGGATTTATTACGATCTTTGCAAGCTGGGTAACGTTTGCTGTGGTCTGGAACGACATGGCACACAAACAACTACCGTATTTTTCGGACTATAAGTCGCAGTTGTTTTCATAGTTTGGCCTTGGGTGCGACTTATACTCAGGAGACTTAGACTTAGACTTAGACAAACGTTAATGATCCACAAAGAAAATTGTTCCACACAGTAGCTCAGTTACAATGATGGAAAGTGTAAGGATGGAAAGGACAATGCAGGTATAAATAGACTAAATATAGCGATATAAAATATAACATATTTACGAATATATACATAATATGTGTACAGTAAATGATATATACCGATATTTTATATTATGTCTATAACATATATACAATATATAACAATTACCATGTACCGGTACAATATTACAGTATATGTGACAGCGACTTATGTGTGAAATTATTAACACATTACCGTAAAATATCAAATATTATTATTTATCTCATTCACGTAAGAGACTAGACGTATAAGATTTCATGGGATTTAGCGATTAGGAGTGACAGATTGTTTGGTAAACGTATAGCATGTTCTATATGTTATAGTTATTTGAATGACTCTTACCATAATATGTTACGTTAACATACCAGGCACCTTCTCAGTTGGTTATTTATGCCTCATATAACGTACACTTATTCAGCCTGTTGTTCACTATTCTTTATTTATTTTAAATTGCCTTTCAAATGTCTATTCTTGGTGTTGGCTTTTATCAAATAAATTTCCCCCAAATATGCGACTTATACTCCAGTGCGACTTATATATGTTTTTTTCCTTCTTTATTATGCATTTTCGGCCGGTGCGACTTATACTCCGGAGCGACTTTTACTCCGAAAAATACGGTATCAGAAATCCAGGCAATATTACATACAGATAATGTGTCATGAGACATGAACATTTATATTAAATAGACAGACGACATAAGTAAAGGAAATTAAATGAGCTCAAATATAGCTACAAATGAGGCATAATGATGCAATATTTACATACAGCTAGTCCAGGGGTCGGCAACCCGTGGCTCTAGCGCCGTCCTAGTGGCTCTCTGGAGCTTTTTAAAAAATGTATGAAAAATGGAAAAAGATGAGGGGAAAAAAAAATCTATTTTTTGTTTTAATATGGTTTCTGTAGGAGGACAAACATGACACAAGCCTCCCTAATTGTTACAAAGCACACTGTTTATATTAAACATGCTTCACTGATTCCAGTATTTGGCGAGCGCTGTTTTGTCCTACTAATTTTGGCGGTCCTTGAACTCACAGTAGTTTGTTTACATGTATAACTTTCTCCGACTTTCTAGGACGTGTTTTATGCCACTTCTTTTTCTGTCTCGTTTTGTCCACCAAACTTTTAACGTTGTGCATGAAAGGTGAGTTTTGTTGATGTTATTGACTTGTGTGGAGTGCTAATCAGACATATTTGGTCACTGCATGACTGCAAGCTAATCGATGCTAACATGCTATTTAGGCTAGCTATATGTACATATTGCATCATTATGCCTAATTTGTAGGTATATTTGAGGTCATTTAGTTTCCTTTAAGTCCTCTTAATTCAATTTATATCTCATGACACACTATCTGTATGTAATATGGCTTTTAATTTTTTTTGCGGCTCCAGACAGATATGTTTTTGGATTTTTGGTCCAATATGGCTCTTTCAACATTTTGGGTTGCCGACCCCTGAGCTAGCCTAAATAGCATGTTAGCGTCAATTAGCTTGCAGTCATGCAGTGACCAAATATGCCTGATTTAGCACTCCAACAAGTCAATAACATCAACAAAGCTCACCTTTGTGCAGTCACACACAGAATAAAAAGTTTGGTGGACAAAATGCGACAAAGGAGTGGCATAAAAGTACCTCTTTCTGTGGCAGCATCGGAGAAAGTTGTACATGCAAACAAACTACGGTTAGTTCAAGGACTGCCGAAATTAGTAGGACAAAACGACACTTGCTAAATACTCTCATCAGTGAAGCATGTTAAATATAAACAGTGGGATTTCTAACAATTAGGAGTATTTATGTCATGTTTGTCCTCCTACAGAAACCATATTGAAACAAAAAATATATATTTTACCTCATCTTTTTCCATTTTTATAAATTTTTGAAAAAGCTCCATGGATGGCGGCACTAAAGAGCCGCGGGTTGCTGACCCCCGATATGGACGATACTAATATACCGAATTATGACAGATATTCCTTGTTCCTACGTATGTGCTTGAAGCAGCCGGTGTGTCACTGGAGCCCGTGTGGCTGCACACGTAAACAAAGTATCTGCTTGACAGCGCAAGAAACACATCATCACGACCCATTTCTCCAAAAATACCATCAACCAGATGCAGAAAGTGTCCTACTTTATCAGCACAATTGAAGAAAATGAGAGAATAAAGGGATATAGTGAGGGTCTGACAAATGTCTTCAGCTGTTGGGGAGGCACTTAAATAGGGCTTTCTGTGGTGTGTACTGAGAGCCAGAAACATCCATGGTGATGTAACAGTGGGGACAGGAAGTCTAATTGGAGGAAACTTCATGAAGCTACTTTTTCTCTATTTGGAGTTCAATTTGCAGATCGTTGGGGGGAAACCTGCGTTGATGGCAAAATACAAAAATACCGTATTTTTCGGACCATAGGGCGCACCTTATTATAAGGCGCACTGCCGATGAGCGGGTCTGGTCAGGTCTATTTTCATACAAAAGGCGAATTAAAGGAGTCATATTATGATTATTTTTTACATTTAAAACACTATCTTGTGGTTTACATAACATGTAATGGTGGTTCTTTGGTCAAGATGCGGCGTTTTGTGGTCGGTCTTATTTACGTGGCTCGCCTTCGGCAGCGTCTTCTCCCCGTCATCTTTGTTGTAGCGGTGTAGCGTGCAAGGACGGGAGTGCAAGAAGTGTCAAAAGATGGAGCTAACTGTTTTAATGACATTCAGACTTTACTTCAATCAATAACGGAGCAGCATCTCCTCATCCGGAAACAACAAGAAGGCCAGAAATGTGTCCCGTGAAAAAACGTCCGACCGGAACTCTCTAATAACTAAAGTTCCTTGGGTGAATAATGTACACTCAGTAAACCGGTAGTTTTTAGCACTTCCATAGCGAGATATAAGCTAGAACTTTACACTACTTTATATTAGAAATGGCAACAGTGGAGGATGAATGTCCCATAACAAGAAGATAGAGAAAAAGAAGAAGCTTATAAACTACGGTGTCGGCACGGATTACAATGGCGGACGGGCGCAAATTTTCAGGATTTATGCAGATCCCAAATACAGATCAGCAGGTACCAGAAGGTAAGAAAAGTTGGTTTTGCATAATCTTGCGAAACAAAACAAATAATGTCTGCTAAAAGGTGCCATTTTTGCGTTCCTTATACACAAACCATAATAATACCCGTATGTTGAAGTACAGTACTTATGACTACGGTAGCCGTAACGCGATGACAATCCATCAAGCGGTCGTAAAGTCGTACTAAAACATTTTGACATATTTTTGAGCGCCGTGTGTAATGTTCTATATTCTCAATGAAACATTTAAAGTTTTGGCATTGTTTACTGGCGTCATCTTGCAGTCCACACGTATCTCTTAACAGCACATTTGCGATTACCCTAAAAAATATGGCTATACCTCAGGTTGTACTGCGGTAAAGCATGTTTGGCAAACTTCCCTCCTCAAATTGGTATTAAATTGCTTTGCAGTCTTAAAGCATTGCGATCGCAGATTACGCGTAAAAACAGCTGTGTAAACGTGATCACAGATCACTCTGAGACAGCACACAAAGTTGTTGATTTTGAATTATTTAGATGCTTATTTAATTACATTACACATACATTTAATGTCTATATAAGTACACACACTTTAGAAGTATATATATATATATATATATATATATATATATATATATATATATATATATATATATACACACCGTATTTTTCGGACTATAAGTCACAGTTTTTTTTCATAGTTTGGCCGGGCTCCAGTGCGACTTATATATGTTTTTTTCCTTTTTTATTATGCATTTTCGGCAGGTGCGACTTATACTCCGGTGCGACTTATACTCCGAAAAATACGGTATATATATATATAAATATATATATATATATATATAAATGTATATATAAATATATATATATATATATATATATATATATATATATATATATATATATATATATATATATATATATATATATATATATATATATAAATGTATCATAGATGTACATAATATATTAATATAATATGTATATATGTACACATATATATGTATAGGCTATATAAATGTGTGTGTATACATGCAGTTGGCTTTCGGCCCCCGGCCAAATTTATTTTAGCCCAATGCGGCCCCCGAGTCAAAAAGTTTGGACACCTCTGGTCTAAACATACATTTTTATTAGACAGTTGACGTGCGTATTGGAAGTGGCGCTCTGAGACATCCCAGCAGGCACAAGACATTGATACAACGTTGATTATACATACATGTCCTTTAAAACGGACTTTGTAACAACGTTGCAAAATAGTTGCATTTGTAAATTGGGACAACGTTGATGTCACACATTGGATCCCCGTTGTTGGTTGGGAAATGACTACATTTCAATGCTCAAATCAATGTCACAACCTTCCATGCTTCTCTTTTTTTGCTACTTGCTATCTTGGCCATTCCCAGTGCCATCCAGCTTGGTGTTGTTTCTGTAGTTAGCAAGTATTCCAACTCCGACCCAAGTTTATTTTATTTTTGTACATAGTAATTTGAGACAACGTTGATGATCCATGTTGTTGATTGGGAAATTACCAAATTTCAAAGGCCAAATCAACGTCAGAACCTGACATTGATTAAATGTAGTCAAAAAGCAGGTTGTTTCAACGTTGTATTTGTGTTGTAGAATATTGGTTGGGAAATGACCAAAATTCAATGGTCAAATCAACGTCAGAACCCAACATTGATTAAACGTTGTCGAAAAGCATGTTGTTATGTTTGAGTTGCTCAACATCAGGACCTAATTCCACAAGTTCTCAACGTTGTTTTAATGTCTTGTGCCTGCTGGATAGCTGATATCGATATTAGATTGGGACACCCCCACTGTATGACTAAATTTCAATGGTCAAATCAACGTCAGAACCTTCCATGCTTCTCGTTTTTTGCCACTTGCTATCTTGGCCATTTCCAGTGCCATCCAGCTTGGTGTCGTTTCTGTAGTTAGCAAGTAATGCAACTTCGACCCAAGTTTATTTTATTTTTGTACATAGTAAATTGAGACAACGTTGATTATCCACGTTGTTGATTGGGAAATTACCAAATTTCAAAGGCCAAATCAACGTCAGAACCTGACATTGATTAAACGTCGTCAAAAAGCATGTTGTTCCAACGTTGTATTTGTGTTGTAGAATATTGGTTGGGAAATTACCAAAATTCAATGGGCAAATCAACGTCAGAACCCAACATTGATTAAACGTTGTCAAAAAGCATGTTGTTATGTTTGAGTTGCTCAACATCAGGACCTAATTCCACAAGTTCTCAACGTTGTTTTAATGTCTTGTGCCTGCTGGATAGCTGATATCGATATTAGATTGGGACACCCCCACTGTATGACTAAATTTTAATGGTCAAATCAACGTCAGAACCTTCCATGCTTCTCGTTTTTTGCTACTTGCTATCTTGGCCATTCTCAGTGCCATCCAGCTTGGTGTTGTTTCTGTAGTTAGCAAGTATTGCAACTCCGACCCAAGTTTATTTTATTTTTGTACATAGTAAATTGAGACAACATTGATGATCCACGTTGTTGTTTGGGAAATTACCACATTTCAATGGCCAAATCAACGTCAGATTCTGACATTGATTAAATGTAGTCAAAAAGCATGTTGTTTCAACGTTGTATTTGTGTTGTAGTGTATTGGTTGGAAAATGACCAAAATTAAATGGTCAAATCAACGTCACAACCTAACATGGATTAAATGTCGTCGAGAAGCATGTTGTTTCAATGTTTTGTTTGAGTTGCTCAACGTCTGGACCTAATTCAAGGCGTTCTCAACGTTGTTTCAATATATTGTGCCGGCGGGGAAGTTTCCCTGGCCAAAATGTTGCTAATTGGCCAAAGTAGTTAGGAGGCTGCGAGGGTTGGTAGAACTTGGGTGAATTGCAACAAGGCAAATTCCTGGAGGGACCGTTGAAGATATGCATAACGTTGATGATCCACGTTGTTGATTGGGAAATGACCACATTTCAATGGCCAAATCAACGTCAGATTCTGACATTGATTAAATGTAGTCAAAAACCATGTTGTTTCAACGTTGTATTTGTGTTGTAGTGTATTGGTTGGAAAATGACCAAAATTCAATGGTCAAATCAACGTCACAACCCAACATGGATTAAATGTCGTCGAGAAGCATGTTGTTTCAATGTTTTGTTTGAGTTGCTCAACGTCTGGACCTAATTCAAGGCGTTCTCAACGTTGTTTCAATATTTTGTGCCGGCAGGGAATTTTCCCTGGCCAAAATGTCGCTAATTGGCCAAAGTAGTTAGGAGGCTGCGAGGGTTGGTAGAATTTGGGTGAATTGCAACAAGGCAAATTCCTGGAGGGACCGTTGAAGATATGCATAACGATGCAGTGTCACCAGTCAAAACCGCCCCCACTACACCCTGCTCCAATTCACTGCCACAGCACGTCTCATTCACTCAAAGCCTATTTTTAACTTCCAAACAGTCCCAGTGCCGCTCACCAAACTAAACTAAGTGCAAGACCAAACAAACTTTGCATGAACTACTCTCACAGCGCAGTGGCGTGTCAGGAGAGATAAGACATTTACCTTCCACTCGGGAATGATCTTCACCCGCTATTTCTTCCTCCATCGCGCCTCCTGCGTGGACGTGCGGCGACCGACGAGAAAGCGCCAGGTCAGTCGGCGAGTGGGGAGAAAAAAACAAGTCTGCGGCTAACTCGCCGACCGACTGCCTGCCTGCGTGCTTGTTTGGAGATTCCAGGAGCAGCTCACGTGGAAAAAAAGAAAAAGAAAAGGGGGGCTGGAGATAGGCCCAGCCCCGCCGCCCCAGGATAGACTGGTGGGGGATTTAGAAAGTCAACTGCATTCCAGGACAAAGTGCGACCGGCCCCTCTCACCCTGGGGCGGTGAGATCGACTGAGAGTGGCAACACATGCTCAAGTAGACCGGGGATGGAACAGTTTATGAAAAGAATCTCGACCCTTCGGTTGACATGACACAGTGTGTGGTTTTATTTGTGTTACTAATCAGGTTGGAGCTGAGGGCCCTATGTACGGAATGGCGGCTGGGCTGGAGTCACAGAATTGGCCAATCGAAAAGGAATAGAGATGTCCGATAATAATAATAATAACAATAATAATGGATTACATTTTTATATCGCGCTTTTCTGTTGTTAGATACTCAAAGCGCTCACAGAGAAGTGGGAACCCATCATTCATTCACACCTGGTGGTGGTAAGCTACATTTGTAGCCACAGCTGCCCTGGTGTATACTGACAGAAGCGAGGCTGCCAGTTTGCGCCTACGGCCCCTCCGACCACCACCCATCATTCATTCATCATTCACTCACCAGTGTGAGCAAGGGTAAAGTGTCCTGCCCAAGGACACAACGGCAGCGATTTGGATGTCAAGAGGCGGGGAGCGAACCTGCAACCCTCAGGTTTCTGGCACGGCCGCTCTACCCACTACGCCATACCGCCCCGATAATGGCTTTTTCGCCGATATTCCGATATTGTCCAACTCTTAATTACCGATTCCGATATCAACCGATACCGATATATACAGTCGTGGAATTAACACATTATCATGCCTAATTTTGTTGTGATGCAAAATGTACCAAGGTTTTCCAAAATAAATCAACTCAAGTTATGGAACAAAATGCCAACATGGCACTGCCATATTTATTATTGAAGTCACAAAGTGCATTATTTTTTTTAACATGCCTCAAAACAGCAGCTTGGAATTTGGGACATGCTCTCGCTGAGAGAGCATGAGGAGGTTGAGGTGGGCGGGGCGGGGCGGGGTTGAGTTGGGGGCGGCGGGTTGGGGTAGCGGCGGGTTTATATTGTAGCGTCCTGGAAGAGTTAGTGCTGCAAGGGGTTCTGGGTATTTGTTCTGTTGTTTTTATGTTGTGTTACGGTGCGGATGTTCTCCCGAAAATGTGTTTGTCATTCTTGTTTGGTGTGGGTTCACACTGTGGCGCATGTTTGTAACAGTGTTAAAGTTGTTTATACGGCCACCCTCAGTGTGACCTGCATGGCTGTTGACCAAGTATGCGTTGCATTAACTTGTGTGTGTGAAAAGCCGTGGATATTATGTGACTGGGCCGGCACGCAAAGGCAGTGCCTTTAAGGCACGCCCCCAATATTGTTGTCTGGGTGGAAATCGGGAGAATGTGGTGACCCGGGTGATTTTCGGGAGGGGCACTGAAATTCGGGAGTCTCCTGGGAAAATCGGGAGGGTTGGCAAGTATGACTGGGAGACGCAACTGCTCTGTACTTCTCCCTACGTTCGTGTACCAATCTGTACAGCGGCGTTTTAAAAAGTAATACATTTTACTTTTTTAAACCGATTCTTTCTGATATTACATTTTAAAGCAAAATACACCCTGACTGGACTTTAGATGAAACTGTAAGACATTTAAACAACGTTCCTGCGTGACATTGTGACAATAAAGTTCCATTTGTGCCCAAATATTGTGGTCTTTTTTTTTTTAAGTCAACTTCAACTGTGCAAGCCAGTAACACCGGTAACCTGTGATTAATCATGATTAATAATGATTAATCATGATTATAATAATGATTAATCATTATTAATCATGATTAATAATGATTAATCATGATTAATCCAAACTCAAAAGATAGATGAGTCTAATTTAAAAAAATGTATCCTATGACAACATTAATTCAGATTTGACTTGAAGTACTGGGCAAAATTGTCCACTAGAGTTGTACGGTATTCCATTACTAATAAGGTACTGCAATACTAATGAATCATAATCGGTACTATACTGCCTCTAAATAGTACCGGTTCTCTTTTTTTTTTTTAACGGGCATGACGGCGCGCCGTTGTCATGTTGTGACATTGCTAGTTTTACGAGAACTTATATAACACTTATATAAGACTTTTCAAGTAATTTTGATAGTAGGCTAAATATAGCTCATATAGACACTTACATCATGTGTTGTCTTCATAATAACACTTATGTAAGACTTTTAAAGTCATTTTGATAGTAGGCTAATATAGCTAATATGGACACTTACATCATGTGTTGTCTTCATTAAAACACTTATGTAAGACTTTGAAAGTCATTTTGATAGTAGGCTAGTATAGCTAATAGACACTTACATCATGTGTTTTCTTCATTATAACTCTTATATAAGACTTTTAAAGTAATTTTGATAGTAGGCTAATATAGCTAATACCGACTCTTACATCATGTGTTGCCCTCATTATAGCACTTATATAAGACTTTTAAAGTAATTTTGATAGTAGGCTAATATAGACACTTACATCATGTGTTGCCTTCATTATAACACTTATATAAGACTTTTAAAGTCATTTTGATAGTAGGCTAATATAGCTAATACAGACACAACATGTGTTTTCTTCACTATAACACTTATATAAGACTTTTAAAGTCATTTTGATAGTAGGCTAATATAGCTAATACCGACTCTTACATCATGTGTTGCCCTCATTATAGCACTTATATAAGACTTTTAAAGTAATTTTGATAGTAGGCTAATATAGACACTTACATCATGTGTTGTCGTCATTATAACACTTATGTAAGACTTTTAAAGTCATTTTGATAGTAGGCTAATATAGACACTTACATCATGTGTTGTCTTCATTATAACACTTATATAAGACTTTTAAAGTCATTTTGATAGTAGGCTAATATAGCTAATATAGACACTTACATCATGTGTTGCCTTCATTATAACACTTATATAAGACTTTTAAAGTCATTTTGATAGTAGGCTAATATAGCTAATACCGACTCTTACATCATGTGTTGCCCTCATTATAGCACTTATATAAGACTTTTAAAGTAATTTTGATAGTAGGCTAATATAGACACTTACATCATGTGTTGCCTTCATTATAACACTTATATAAGACTTTTAAAGTCATTTTGATAGTAGGCTAATATAGCTAATATCGACACTTACATCATGTGTTGTCTTCATTATAACACTTATGTAAGACTTTTAAAGTCATTTTGATAGTAGGCTAATATAGCTAATATAGACACTTACATCATGTGTTGCCTTCATTATAACACTTATGTAAGACTTTTCAAGTAATTTTGATAGTAGGCTAATATAGCTAATATAGACACTTACATCATGTGTTGTCTTCATTATAACACTTATGTAAGACTTTTAAAGTCATTTTGATAGTAGGCTAATATAGCTAATATGGACACTTACATCATGTGTTGTCTTCATTAAAACACTTATGTAAGACTTTGAAAGTCATTTTGATAGTAGGCTAGTATAGCTAATAGACACTTACATCATGTGTTTTCTTCATTATAACTCTTATATAAGACTTTTAAAGTAATTTTGATAGTAGGCTAATATAGCTAATACCGACTCTTACATCATGTGTTGCCCTCATTATAGCACTTATATAAGACTTTTAAAGTAATTTTGATAGTAGGCTAATATAGACACATCATGTGTTGCCTTCATTATAACACTTATATAAGACTTTTAAAGTCATTTTGATAGTAGGCTAATATAGCTAATACAGACACAACATGTGTTTTCTTCACTATAACACTTATATAAGACTTTTAAAGTCATTTTGATAGTAGGCTAATATAGCTAATACCGACTCTTACATCATGTGTTGCCCTCATTATAGCACTTATATAAGACTTTTAAAGTAATTTTGATAGTAGGCTAATATAGACACTTACATCATGTGTTGTCGTCATTATAACACTTATGTAAGACTTTTAAAGTCATTTTGATAGTAGGCTAATATAGACACTTACATCATGTGTTGTCTTCATTATAACACTTATATAAGACTTTTAAAGTCATTTTGATAGTAGGCTAATATAGCTAATATAGACACTTACATCATGTGTTGCCTTCATTATAACACTTATATAAGACTTTTAAAGTCATTTTGATAGTAGGCTAATATAGCTAATACCGACTCTTACATCATGTGTTGCCCTCATTATAGCACTTATATAAGACTTTTAAAGTAATTTTGATAGTAGGCTAATATAGACACTTACATCATGTGTTGCCTTCATTATAACACTTATATAAGACTTTTAAAGTCATTTTGATAGTAGGCTAATATAGCTAATATCGACACTTACATCATGTGTTGTCTTCATTATAACACTTATGTAAGACTTTTAAAGTCATTTTGATAGTAGGCTAATATAGCTAATATAGACACTTACATCATGTGTTGCCTTCATTATAACACTTATGTAAGACTTTTAAAGTAGTTTTGATAGTAGGCTAATATAGCTAATATAGACACTTACATCATGTGTTGTCTTCATTATAACACTTATATAAGACTTTTAAAGTCATTTTGATAGTAGGCTAATATAGCTAATATAGACACTTACATCATGTGTTGTCTTCATTATAACACTTATATAAGACTTTTAAAGTCATTTTGATAGTAGGCTAAAATAGCTAATATAGACACTTACATCATGTGTTGTCTTCATTGTAGCACTTATATACGACTTTTAATTCATTTTGATAGTAGGCTAATATAGACACTTACATCATGTGTTGTCCTCATTATAACACGTATGTAAGACTTTTAAAGTCATTTTGATAGTAGGCTGATGTACAGCACTGTATAACTTGTCCCCTCAACACAACAGTCAAGAAACAATTGTTGCTCCAAATTAGGAACCTAAGTGTCCTCAGATGATGCAACACAGCGTAGTTTAACATCTTTTAGCTGAAGGCGAGGGTGGCGACCGCCAAAGTAACAGCACCCGGATCGATCCACGCGGTGCAAAAGGAGACGGCGCAACATTGGCGTACCTTTCACCCCGCTGGTGGGCGAGAGGACGATCAATGGGGGCCGAGGGGGGGTTTGTGGACCATGTAATTACGGGCGTCGGGGTCGATGGCGCTGGCAAATGCAACTCAGCAGCTTGGCGGTTAATGTGGAGACCCGAGAGGACAATTTCACCCGCGCCGGAGACACTTTGACAAGTTCTCACCGGGAGTGGAAACACAAAAACAAGCCGACCCGTTCCGAGAGCGTCGGGCCTCTCGCAGTTCCGTGAACCGCGGCACGAAACAAGCGGCGGAGAACACGCTCCGACCTGTTGCCTGCAGCAGAGAGGAGCAGGTGGCGCATATTCTCTCTCACTGCCTTCATTTTAACCACACACACACACACACACAAAAAAACAGTAAGTTAAAAATAGCATTCGTAGTTTTGGCTCCAAACTTTTGAGTTTAATGCTCACTCAGAGTGGAACTGGAACATTTGACACGCTGCAGTTCTGGGACATCTGGAAGACTTTTACAGACTATTTCAATAGGAGAGTTTTTCTTTCCGACACTGTCAGAGGTGTTGTGGCGTGATATTCATCAGAACAAATACCCAGAATCCCTTGCAGCACTAACTCTTCCGGGACGCTAAAATATCCCCCCCCCCCACCTCAACCCAAGTTAAAGCTCTACTATGCAAAGCGAAAGCCATTTATCAACAACATCCAGAAACGCCGCCGGCTTCTCTGGGCCCGAGATCATCTAAGATGGACTCATGCAAAGTGGAAGAGTGTTCTGTGGTCTGACGAGTCCACTAATGAAAAAACTAAAATTACAGACTGAAATAAAAAAAAAAAAAATTTTTTTTTTTTTGTACAGCATCGGAAGTGAATTGTGAAAGGTGTCTCCTCCTGCTGGATGTACCGGGAAGTAACCATGTCACACAAACCTAATCAAATTGATTCTGGGTTACTAACCAGAATGTAAACAAATATACTAATATACTTTAAAAGGGAACTGCACTTTTTTTGGGGGGAATTCTGCCTATCCTTCACAATCATTAGGAGTAGAGATGTCCGATAATGGCTTTTTTGCCGATATCCAATATTCCGATATCGATACCCATATATACAGTCGTGGAATGAACACATTATTATGCCTAATTTTGTTGTGATGCCCCGCTGGATGCATTAAACAATGTAACAAAGTTTCCCAAAATAAATCAACTCAAGTTATGGAAAAAAAAATGCCAACATGGCACTGCCATATTTATTATTGAAGTCACAAAGTGCTTTTTTTCCCTCTTTTTTTTAACATGCCTCAAAACAGCAGCTTGGAATTTGGGACAAGCTCTCCCTGAGAGAGCATGAGGAGGTTGAGGTGGGCGGGGTTGGGGGGGGATAGGTAGGGAATAGCGGGGGGTGTATATTGTAGCGTCCCGGAAGAGTTAGTGCTGCAAGGGGTTCTGGGTATTTGTTCTGTTGTGTTTATGTTGTGTTACGGTGCGGATGCTCTCCCGAAATGTGTTTGTCATTCTTGTTTACATCATGTGTTGCCTTCATTATAGCACTTATATAAGACTTTTAAAGTAATTTAGATAGTAGGCTAATATAGCTAATATCGACACTTACGTCATGTGTTGCCTTCATTATAACACTTATATAAGACTTTTAAAGTCATTTTGATAGTAGGCTAATATAGCTAATATCGACACTTACATCATGTGTTGCCTTCATTATAACACTTATATAAGACTTTTAAAGTCATTTTACTAGTAGGCTAATATAATGAAAGCAACACATGATGTAAGTGTCTATATTAGCTATATTAGCCTACTATCAAGTCATATATAAGTGTTATAATGAAGGAAACACGATGTAAGTGTCTATATTAGCCTACTATAAAATGACTTTAAAAATCGTATATAAGTGTTATAATGAAGGCAACACATGATATGTCCATATTAGTTATATTAGCCTACTATCAAAATGACTTTAAAAGTCATATATAAGTGTTATAATGAAGGCAACGCATGATGAAAGTGTCTATAACACTTATATATGACTTTTAAAGTCATTCTGATAGTAGGCTAATATAGCTAATATCGGCACTTACATCATGTGTTGCCTTCATTATAACACTTATATAAGACTTTTAAAGTCATTCTGATAGTAGGCTAATATAGCTAATATAGACACATCATGTGTTGCCTTCATTATAACACTTATACAAGACTTTTAAAGTCATTTTGATAGTAGTCTAATATAGACACATCATGTGTTGCCTTCATTATAACACTTATATAAGACTTTTAAAGTCATTCTGATAGTAGGCTAATATAGACACTTGCATCATGTGTTGCCTTCATTATAACACTTATATATGACTTTTAAAGTCATTTTGATAGTAGGCTACTATAGCTAATATCGACACTTACATCATGTGCTGTCTTCATTATAACACTTATATACGACTTTTAAAGTCATTCTGATAGTAGGCTAATATAGACACTTACATCATGTGTTGCCTTCATTATAACACTTATATAAGACTTTTAAAGTCATTTTGATAGTAGGCTAATATAGCTAATATAGACACATGTGTTGCCTTCATTATAACACTTATATAAGACTTTTAAAGTCATTTTGATAGTAGGCTAATATCGACACTTACATCATGCGTTGCCTTCATTACAACACTTATATAAGACTTTTAAAGTCATTCTGATAGTAGGCTAATATAGCTAATAAAGACACTTACATCATGTGTTGCCTTCATTATAACACTTATATAAGACTTTTAAAGTAATTTTGATAGTAGGCTAATATAGCTAATATAGACACTTACACCACGTGTTGCCTTCATTATAACACTTATATAAGACTTTTAAAGTCATTTTGATAGTAGGCTAATATAGCTAATATCGACACTTACATCATGTGTTGCCTTCATTATAACACTTATAAACGTCTTTTAATTTTTAGCAGCTCCAGACAGATTTGTTTTTTGTATTTTTGGTCCAATATGGCTCTTTTTCAACGTTTTTGGGTTGCCGACCCCTGCCTCAAATGAATACACAAACTACCAAAACACTACTGAAACACTGCGTCTAAAAGGGTTAATCTGCTGGTACGTCTCAGAGATAAGTTGTTTCCTCACAGGTAACTGACACCACCAGAGTTGTTGCAAAGTCGTGCACAATGTAGCCCGGCCACATTTTTCCCACGATGCACCAATACTCCCCTAGAGAGCAATAATCAGCCTTCCGATCTGGGGTTTCTGGTTACCTCCCCGCCTGGCCAGTGTGACAAAATGTTAAAAAAAAATACACGTTCCAGACAACACTGATAAAGGCATGATGAACCCATTAAAACTCGGGTTGATCATGTGTGCAGTACTCCCGCCACCCAGCAGGGAGCAACAGTGAGGCATATGTGTCACAATGGGGTGAATAGAAAAAGACTACACTGGGGAAACAAAAAAGCAAAATAAATTGCAAAAATCCGACTTTTAACAACGACTGGACAACAAAGCATGAATGTTCTGCAAGTGCTTGAGTCGTTGTTTCCTGTCGGACCTTTTAAGCGACGGACACATTGATCCAGACATGCAGCAACAACATCTTTGTATAAGTAGACATAAAGATATTTAGTCTGTGTTGTATTGGAATTGCTGACTTTGTGATGTCTTTTGTATTCGTGGTCGTGTTGTTTTAACGATCAAACTTCGTTTATCAATCAATCAATCAATCAAAGTTTATTTATATAGCCCTTTTATCACAAATGTCTCAAAGGGCTGCACGAGCCACAACGACATCCTGCGCTCAGATCCCACATCAGGGCAAGAAAAACTGAACCTATTGGGCGCAATGAGAAACATATAGTTGTAAAATTGACCAGTAGAGGGCGACAACGCTAATAGTGATAAGTCACATGCAATGTTTGGTGTGTGAATGTTGTGTAATTTCTATATGTGGAAACATTTGTAGTTTATTGTGTGAATATATTAACACTAAACTTGTATTTTATTTATGTAAAATACACACAATGGATATTATTTACGGAAAATACACAATGGACATATACATATATATGTACATATGTGTGTATATATATATGTACATATATATGTACATAAGTGTATATATATATGCATATATATATATATATGTACATATGTGTATATATATGCATATATATATGTATATGTATATATATATGCATATATATGTACATATGTATATGTATATATATATGCATATATATGTACATATGTGTGTATATATATGTACATATGTGTATACATATGTGTATATATATGCATATACATACACATATTTGAGACACTTGTGATTTAGGGCTATATAAATAAACATTGATTGATTGATATGTACATATATATGCATATATATATACACACATATGTACATATATATGTACATATGTGTATATTTATGCATATATATGTACATATGTGTGTATATATATATGCATATATATGTACATATGTGAATATATATATATTGTTTTTGTCTGAGAGTAACTCAAACCTTGTTTAATACATGTAACGTCAAATTTAGGTTTAATCGTTTCATTGTGATAGGTCACATAGTGTGTGCAATGTTTGGTGTGTGAATGTTGTGTAATTTCTATATATGGAAATATTTGTAGTTAATTGTGTGAATATATTAACGCTAAAATACACAAAGGATATTATTTACGGAAAATACACAATGGACATTATATGCATATGTATGTATATATATGTACATATGTGTGTATATACTGTATGTACATGTATATGTACATGTGTGTATATAATGTATGTACATATATATGTACATATGTGTGTATATATATATATATATATGCATATATATATATGTACATATGTGTGTATGTATATATATATATATGTACATATGTGTGTATATATATATATATATATATATATATATATATATATATGCATATGTGTGTATATATGCATATATATGAACATATGTGTACATACTGTATATATATATATATATATATATATCCATATATATGTTGTTTTTTGTCTAAGAGTAACTCAAACCTTGTTTAATACTAAAGCATCAAATTTAGGTTTAATCGTTTCATTGTGATAGGTCACATAGTGTGTGCAATATTTGGTGTGTGAATGTTGTGTAATTTCTAGATGTGTAAACATTCGTAGTTTATTGGGTGTATATATTTACACTAAACCTTCTATTTTATTTACGTAAAATACAGAACGGGCGTTATACTATTGTTATGTTTGTTTTTTGTTTATACTGTATGTTCAGTCTTACAAACCTAAATGAAGAAAGAAGTGTAAAAACAAATAATGAAGGTATAGAATGCAAAAGAAGGAACAGCAATCCTCAACAAAACTTCTGGAGCTTCTGTTTCTTCACGCTTTTAACTATCGAGGGCAGAATAATGAATTTATTGACAGTGCAGTGCGAAAGCAGATGTGTTTACTTTGTAATAAAGTAAACACAGTCTGAAAGAAATATAACCGGCGGAGCCACTTTCGAATGTAAAAAAATCCACATTTCAATGCCGGCCCCTGGGCCCTCGAAACTGCGGCCCTCTTCATGATGTAACTGAATCGCCCTGCACTGAGAGAACATGTTGTGAAATATGAGGAAGCTGTCATACCTGACAGGAAGTTGACTTCAAGTGGAGTCCTCAAGTGTTGTTGTACAGCCCTCTTAAAATGGGTGACCTTTACCCCCCCACCCCCAAATACTCGCCGCAATTAAATCTATTTCCTGTTTTGTTGACAGCCTACAGCGGCAAAAAGGGTTTGTCTGTGTCGAGAGAATAACTTAAGCCGTCGTATATATATACATACACATATATATATATATATATATATACATATATACATACACACATACATATATATACACATACATATATACATACACTTACATATATATATATACATACATATATATATATATATACGTACACATATATACATACACTTATATATATATATACATACATATACACACTTATACATACATACATATACACACTTATACATACATATATATATATATATATATATATATATATACACACATACATATACACACATATATATATATATATATATATATATATATACACACATATATATATATATATACATACACACATACATATATATACATACACACATATATACGTATATATATATATATATGTACAAACTCATACATATATACATACACATATATATATACCGTATACAGTATATATATATATACGTATATATATACAAACTCATACATATATATACATACACATATGTATATATACTGTGTATATATATAGACATACATACACATATATATATACATACATATATATATATACATAAACATATATATATATATATATATATATATATATAACTAAATATATATATATATATAAACATATATATACACACATATATACATATATATATAAACATATATATATATACATATATATAAACATATAAACATATATACACATATATACATATATATGTATACATTATATATATACATATATATACATATACATACAGTATATATATATATATATATATATAATCTCCAGTGCCTCTCCAACCCTTTTTGGATGTGCTGTAATGAAACGACTGGAACTGTGTGATGCATAACATTGTATTGTATGCATGTTCGAAATAAACTGAAACTGAACTGAACTAAACTGAACTGAACTGAACCTCCTCCTCTTTTTTTCAATTTGATGTCAACCAAACATTTTAGAGCACAGATGGCTCCTCTCTCCCAAACAAACATCTTTATTGGCCAGCGCCAGGCTCCAGCACAAACACGCCGCAGTCTCCAGGCTGTCTTTGAGCGCCGCATCAATCCAAAGTATTCCCATTAGAGAAGTCGCTGCTCCAGTTGAGGTGCACTACATCTGCCTCACAGCAGGGGGTGCTGCGGAACATGCCGCCAGAGTCCCGCGTAGTGATCAGGAAGGAGCCGACACACTGATGGGGCGCCTGTTGCTCAGCTAATCACTTGATGAACTGAGACATGAAGCAATGGCCGTTGCTTCTCCCGGAGCGTGTGTGTGTGTGTGTGTGTGTGCACTTCATTAAGTCCTGGTCAGGGTAGACTTCGGCTCGGGTGTCTCCCGTGACAACGGTCTCCAGGCCGACACAGTGGAAAAAAAGAGGGAGTGGGAGCAGATTGGACGGTCAAATGCTGGGAACAGCTGCACCCGGGTGGAGGAAATCCGTACGGGAATTGGATACGAAAAGTTCTTCTGTTAAGCTGCTGAGGATGGAAGCTCGTAGAGGCCAAGAGAGATGGACTCCTCGGATTTAAAAAAGTAAAGTGGACAAAAATGACTTTTTAGTGCAGTCATGAGCAGTGAGTCCACCATCTCCTGCACAGTAAGACTGTAACGAGAGATGTCCGATAATGTTTTTTTTGCCGATATCCGATATTGTCCAACTCTTAATTACCGATTCCGATATCAACCGATACCGATATATACAGTCGTGGAATTAACACATTATTATGCCTAATTTTGTTGTGATGCCCCGCTGGATGCATTAAACAATGTAACAAGGTTTTCCAAAATAAATCAACTCAAGTTATGGAAAAAAATGCCAACATGGCACTGCCATATTTATTATTGAAGTCACAAAGTGCATTATTTCTTTTACCATGCCTCAAAACAGCAGCTTGGAATTTGGGTGAGAGCATGAGGAGGTTGAGGTGGGCAGGGTTGAGGTGGGGGGGTCAGGAGGTAGCGGGGGGTGTATATTGTAGCGTCCCGGAAGAGTTAGTGCTGTAAGGGGTTCTGGGTATTTGTTCTGTTGTGTTTATGTTGTGTTACGGTGCGGATGTTCCCCCGAAATGGGTTTGTCATTCTTGTTTGGTGTGGGTTCACAGTGTGGCGCATATTTGTGACAGTGTTAAAGTTGTTTATACGGCCACCCTCAGTGTGACCTGTATGGCTGTTGACCAAGTATGGCTTGCATTCACTTGCGTGTATGAAAAGCCGTGGATATTATGTGACTGGGCCGGCACGCAAAGGCAGTGCCTTTAAGGTTTATTGGCGCTCTGTACTTCTCCCTACGTCCGTGTACGCAGCGGCGTTTTAAAAAGTCATACATTTTCAGTTTTTGAAACCGATACTGATCATTTTGAAACCGATGCCGATCATTTCCGATATTACATTTTAAAGCATATATCGGCTGATAATATCGGCAGTCCGATATTATCGGACATCCCTAACTGTAACAGAGATGTATTACTGCAGGACTATTGATCAAGTCAGGCCTGGGCAATTATTTTGACTCGGGGGGCCAAATTTAGAGAAAAAAATGTGTCTGGGGGCCGGTATATCTGATTTTTAGGAACCCTAATACAAAACCTCACAATAATGTCTGATTGAATGCTAAAAACGTTATGACAGACCGCCTTAACAAATGGAATGGAATTGTAAATGTTTTTACTGAATGAGACACCCAGAATGTACATGAAAATAAAGAATGTGGGATTTACAATATTAACTATGAAGGATAAAACTCTGAATATTGACAACATATGAACGTCACACACCCTCTCCATCCACATATTTTACAATCAAGCGAAACGCAACAAAAATGCAACAAACACAGCAAAATATTCCCCCAAAAAGGGACAAGCGGTAGAAAATGGATGGATGGATGGATGCTCTAATAATCTCAGCTGCGACCCCCCGCGACCCCAAAAAAGGGACAAGCGGTAGAAAATGGATGGATGGATGGATGTTGTAATAATCTCAGCTGCGACCCCCCCCCCCCGCGACCCCAAAAAAAGGACAAGCGGTAGAAAATGGATGGATGGATGTTCTAATAATCTCAGCTGCGACCCCAAAAAAGGGACAAGCGGTAGACAATGGATGGATGTTCTAATAATCTCAGCTGCGACCCCAAAAAAGGGACAAGCGGTAGAAGATGGATGGATGGATGGATGTTCTAATAATCTCAGCTGCGACCCCAAAACAGGGACAAGCGGTAGAAAATGGATGGATGGATGGATGTTCTAATAATCTCAGCTGCGACCCCAAAAAAGGAACAAGCGGTAGAAAATGGATGGATGGATGGACAAGCGGTAGAAAATGGATGGATGGATGGATGGATGTTCTAATAATCTCAGCTGCGACCCCCCCACGACCCCAAAAAAGGGACAAGCGGTAGAAAATGGATGGATGGATGGATGTTCTAATAATCTCAGCTGCGACCCCAAAACAGGGACAAGCGGTAGAAAATGGATGGATGGATGGATGTTCTAATAATCTCAGTTGCGACCCCAAAAAAGGAACAAGCGGTAGAAAATGGATGGATGGATGGACAAGCGGTAGAAAATGGATGGATGGATGGATGGATGTTCTAATAATCTCAGCTGCGACCCCCCCACGACCCCAAAAAAGGGACAAGCGGTAGAAAATGGATGGATGGATGGATGTTCTAATAATCTCAGCTGCGACCCCCCGCGACCCAAAAAAAAAGAGACAAGCGGTAGAAAATGGATGGATGGATGGATGTTCTAATAATCTCAGCTGCGACCCCAAAAAAGGGACAAGCGGTAGAAAATGGATGGATGGATGGATGGATTGATGTTCTAATAATCTCAGCTGCGACCCCCCGCGACCCCAAAAAAGGGACAAGCGGTAGAAAATGGATGGATGGATGGATGTTCTAATAATCTCAGCTGCGACCCCAAAACAGGGACAAGCGGTAGAAAATGGATGGATGGATGGATGTTCTAATAATCTCAGCTGCGACCCCAAAACAGGGACAAGCGGTAGTAAATGGATGGATGGATGGATGTTCTAATAATCTCAGCTGCGACCCCAAAAAAGGAACAAGCGGTAGAAAATGGATGGATGGATGGATGGATGTTCTAATAATCTCAGCTGCGACCCCCCACGACCCCAAAAAAGGGACAAGCGGTAGAAAATGGATGGATGGATGGATGTTCTAATAATCTCAGCTGCGACCCCCCGCGACCCAAAAAAAAGAGACAAGCGGTAGAAAATGGATGGATGGATGGATGTTCTAATAATCTCAGCTGCGACCCCAAAAAAGGGACAAGCGGTAGAAAATGGATGGATGGATGGATGTTCTAATAATCTCAGCTGCGACCCCCCGCGACCCCAAAAAAGGGACAAGCGGTAGAAAATGGATGGATGGATGGATGTTCTAATAATCTCAGCTGCGACCCCAAAACAGGGACAAGCGGTAGTAAATGGATGGATGGATGGATGTTCTAATAATCTCAGCTGCGACCCCAAAAAAGGAACAAGCGGTAGAAAATGGATGGATGGATGGATGGATGTTCTAATAATCTCAGCTGCGACCCCCCACGACCCCAAAAAAGGGACAAGCGGTAGAAAATGGATGGATGGATGGATGTTCTAATAATCTCAGCTGCGACCCCCCGCGACCCAAAAAAAAGAGACAAGCGGTAGAAAATGGATGAATGGATGGATGGATGTTCTAATAATCTCAGCTGCGACCCCAAAAAAGGGACAAGCGGTAGAAAATGGATGGATGGATGGATGTTCTAATAATCTCAGCTGCGACCCCCCGCGACCCCAAAAAAGGGACAAGCGGTAGAAAATGGATGGATGGGTGGATGTTCTAATAATCTCAGCTGCGACCCCCCGCGACTCCAAAAAAAGGACAAGCGGTAGAAAATGGATGGATGGATGGATGTTCTAATAATCTCAGCTGCGACCCCCCGCGACTCCAAAAAAAGGACAAGCGGTAGAAAATGGATGGATGGATGGATGTTCTAATAATCTCAGCTGCGACCCCAAAAAAGGGACAAGCGGTAGATAATGGATGGATGTTCTAATAATCTCAGCTGCGACCCCAAAAAGGGACAAGCGGTGGAAAATGGATGGATGAATGGATAGATGTTCTAATAATCTCAGCTGCGACCCCCCGCGACTCCAAAAAAAGGACAAGCGGTAGAAAATGGATGGATGGATGGATGTTCTAATAATCTCAGCTGCGACCCCAAAAAAGGGACAAGCGGTAGATAATGGATGGATGTTCTAATAATCTCAGCTGCGACCCCAAAAAGGGACAAGCGGTGGAAAATGGATGGATGGATGGATGGATGTTCAAATAATCTCAGCTGCGACCCCCCGGGACCCCTAAAAAAGGGACAAGCGGTAGAAAATGGATGGATGGATGGATTTTCTAATCCAGAACAGGGTGAAGTTATTGCCACGACCATATGATTGGTTATCAATGACATCATCCTCAGGGACAGCCCCCACCCCGATCATAGGATGTCATCAGCGGCGAGGTATTTCAGTGACGTGATGCGACGAGGGGAGAAACACGACTTAACGTTCAAGTGGCTTTCCTTTTTTTTCTTTCTTCCTTCCCTTCTTTTCTCCCTCTCGCCAGCTTCCCGCCCTCCCAAGGCTTGGTGATGAAAAGCCCATCCGCTTGTTTATTAGCAGCCAAGGCAAGTGCACGGAGATTTGCAGCTCAGCACGCAGTCATTTAGAGATACAAACTTAAAAAAAAAAAAAAAAAATCTAGGGGTGACGACTAAGTGAGAATATTTACATGTTCTCAAAAGTGGATTATGAGGCTGCTGAACTGCGTGTTAATAACATCACAAAGCACACGTCGTTAAAGGGAAATAGTCCGTCAGATCAAACGTCTAAGCATGATGTCACTTCCCATTTCATTTATTCAGACTTTTCTTAGTTTTTTCCAAGGTTAGCCGGGATTCAACATCTGGTTTTTAATCACAATTTGGGAGTGTGTGCGTCCTGGCCAAACAACCCCAGCTCAAAGGGATTAGTGATGGGACTCTTCCCTGATCAAAGCGGCAGTGAGACCAGATTACTGGGACACAAAAACTTGTTGGTGCCACGCTACCGTGTCCTGGGCGTGACGATAAAGTGCATCCAGCAGTGGAGGGTATTTTATTTCAACTAAGAAAAATTATCTGCCAATAGAACAAGAAAATTCGGCTTGTCAAGACTTTCCAAAACAAGAATTTTTTTTTCAAAAACTAGGGGTATTTTATTTGAACTAAGCAAAATTATCTGCCAATAGAACAAGAAAATTTGGCTTGTCAAGATTTCCAAAATAATCTTTTTTTTTCAAAAAATAGGGGTATTTTATTTGAACTAAGCAAAATTATCTGCCAATAGAACAAGAAAATTCGGCTTGTCAAGACTTTCCAAAACAAGAAAAAAATTACAAAAATTAGGGGTATTTTATTTGAACTAAGCAAAATTATCTGCCAATAGAACAAGAAAATTCGGCTTGTCAAGACTTTCCAAAACAAGAAAAAAATAAAAATAAAAATTAGGGGTATTTTATTTGAAGTAAGCAAAATTATCTGCCAATAGAACAAGAAAAGTCGGCTTGTCAAGACTTTCCAAAACAAGAAAACATTTTACAAAATTTAGGGGTATTTTATTTGAACTAAGCAAAATTATCTGCCAATAGAACAATAAAATTCGGCTTGTCAAGACTTTCCAAAACAAGAAAAAAATGTACAAAAATGAGGGGTATTTTATTTGAACAAAGCAAAATTATCTGCCAATAGAACAAGAAAATTCAGCTTGTCAAGACTTTCCAAAACAAGAAATTTTTTTTCAAAAACTAGGGGTATTTTATTTGAACTAAGCAAAATTATCTGCCAATAGAACAAGAAAATTTGGCTTGTCAAGATTTCCAAAATAATAATTTTTTTTTCAAAAAATAGGGGTATTTTATTTGAACTAAGCAAAATTATCTGCCAATAGAACAAGAAAATTCGGCTTGTCAAGACTTTCCAAAACAAGAAAAAAATTACAAAAATTAGGGGTATTTTATTTGAACTAAGCAAAAATATCTGCCAATAGAACAAGAAAATTCGGCTTGTCAAGACTTTCCAAAACAAGAAAAAAATTACAAAAATTAGGGGTATTTTATTTGAACTAAGCAAAAATATCTGCCAATAGAACAAGAAAATTCGGCTTGTCAAGACTTTCCAAAAAAAATAAAAAATAAAAATAAAAATTAGGGGTATTTTATTTCAACTAAGCAAAATTATCTGCCAATAGAACAAGAAAATTCGGCTTGTCAAGACTTTCCAAAACAAAAAATATATATATAAAAATTAGGGGTATTTCATTTGAACTAAGCAAAATTATCTGCCAATAGAACAAGAAAATTCGGCTTGTCAAGACTTTCCAAAACAAGAATTTTTTTTTCAAAAACTAGGGGTATTTTATTTGAACTAAGCAAAATTGTCTGCCAATAGAACAAGAAAATTCGGCTTGTCAAGACTTTCCAAAACAAGAAAAAAATTACAAAAATTAGGGGTATTTTATTTGAACTAAGCAAAAATATCTGCCAATAGAACAAGAAAATTCGGCTTGTCAAGACTTTCCCAAAAAAAAAAAAAAAAAAAAAAAAAAATGAGGGGTATTTTATTTCAACTAAGCAAAATTATCTGCCAATAGAACAAGAAAAGTCGGCTTGTCAAGACTTTCCAAAACAAGAAAAATTTTTACAAAAATGAGGGGTATTTTATTTGAACTAAGCAAAATTATCTGCCAATAGAACAAGAAAATTCGGCTTGTCAAGACTTTCCAAAACAAGAATTTTTTTTTTCAAAAACTAGGGGTATTTTATTTGAACTAAGCAAAATTATCTGCCAATAGAACAAGAAAATTCGGCTTGTCAAGACTTTCCAAAACAAGAAAAAAATTACAAAAATTAGGGGTATTTTATTTGAACTAAGCAAAAATATCTGCCAATAGAACAAGAAAATTCGGCTTGTCAAGACTTTCCAAAAAAAAATAAAAATAAAAATAAAAATGAGGGGTATTTTATTTCAACTAAGCAAAATTATCTGCCAATAGAACAAGAAAAGTCGGCTTGTCAAGACTTTCCAAAACAAGAAAACATTTTACAAAAATGAGGGGTATTTTATTTGAACTAAGCAAAATTATCTGCCAATAGAACAAGAAAAGTCGGCTTGTCAAGACTTTCCAAAACAAGAAAAAAATTACAAAAATTAGGGGTATTTTATTTGAACTAAGCAAAAATATCTGCCAATAGAACAAGAAAATTCGGCTTGTCAAGACTTTCCAAAAAAATAAAAAATAAATAAAAAAAATTAGGGGTATTTTATTTGAACTAAGCAAAATTATCTGCCAATAGAACAAGAAAAGTCGGCTTGTCAAGACTTTCCAAAACAAGAACAATTTTTACAAAAATGAGGGGTATTTTATTTGAACTAAGCAAAATTATCTGCCAATAGAACAAGAAAAGTCGGCTTGTCAAGACTTTCCAAAACAAGAACAATTTTTACAAAAATGAGGGGTATTTTATTTGAACTAAGCAAAATTATCTGCCAATAGAACAAGAAAATTCGGCTTGTCAAGACTTTCCAAAAAAAATAAAAAATAAAAATAAAAATTAGGGGTATTTTATTTCAACTAAGCAAAATTATCTGCCAATAGAACAAGAAAATTCGGCTTGTCAAGACTTTCCAAAACAAGAATTTTTTTTTTCAAAAACTAGGGGTATTTTATTTGAACTAAGCAAAATTATCTGCCAATAGAACAAGAAAATTCGGCTTGTCAAGACTTTCCAAAACAAGAAAAAAATTACAAAAATTAGGGGTATTTTATTTGAACTAAGCAAAAATATCTGCCAATAGAACAAGAAAATTCGGCTTGTCAAGACTTTCCAAAAAAAAATAAAAATAAAAATGAGGGGTATTTTATTTCAACTAAGCAAAATTATCTGCCAATAGAACAAGAAAAGTCGGCTTGTCAAGACTTTCCAAAACAAGAAAACATTTTACAAAAATGAGGGGTATTTTATTTGAACTAAGCAAAATTATCTGCCAATAGAACAAGAAAATTCGGCTTGTCAAGACTTTCCAAAACAAGAAAAAAATTACAAAAATTAGGGGTATTTTATTTGAACTAAGCAAAAATATCTGCCAATAGAACAAGAAAATTCGGCTTGTCAAGACTTTCCAAAACAAGAAAAAAATTACAAAAATTAGGGGTATTTTATTTGAACTAAGCAAAAATATCTGCCAATAGAACAAGAAAATTCGGCTTGTCAAGACTTTCCAAAAAAAATAAAAAATAAAAATAAAAATTAGGGGTATTTTATTTCAACTAAGCAAAATTATCTGCCAATAGAACAAGAAAATTCGGCTTGTCAAGACTTTCCAAAACAAAAAATATATATATAAAAATTAGGGGTATTTCATTTGAACTAAGCAAAATTATCTGCCAATAGAACAAGAAAATTCGGCTTGTCAAGACTTTCCAAAACAAGAAAAAAATAAAAATAAAAATTAGGGGTATTTTATTTGAAGTAAGCAAAATTATCTGCCAATAGAACAAGAAAAGTCGGCTTGTCAAGACTTTCCAAAACAAGAAAACATTTTACAAAATTTAGGGGTATTTTATTTGAACTAAGCAAAATTATCTGCCAATAGAACAATAAAATTCGGCTTGTCAAGACTTTCCAAAACAAGAAAAAAATTTACAAAAATGAGGGGTATTTTATTTGAACAAAGCAAAATTATCTGCCAATAGAACAAGAAAATTCAGCTTGTCAAGACTTTCCAAAACAAGAATTTTTTTTTCAAAAACTAGGGGTATTTTATTTGAACTAAGCAAAATTATCTGCCAATAGAACAAGAAAATTTGGCTTGTCAAGATTTCCAAAATAATATTTTTTTTTTCAAAAAATAGGGGTATTTTATTTGAACTAAGCAAAATTATCTGCCAATAGAACAAGAAAATTCGGCTTGTCAAGACTTTCCAAAACAAGAAAAAAATTACAAAAATTAGGGGTATTTTATTTGAACTAAGCAAAAATATCTGCCAAAAGAACAAGAAAATTCGGCTTGTCAAGACTTTCCAAAACAAGAAAAAAATTACAAAAATTAGGGGTATTTTATTTGAACTAAGCAAAAATATCTGCCAATAGAACAAGAAAATTCGGCTTGTCAAGACTTTCCAAAAAAAATAAAAAATAAAAATAAAAATTAGGGGTATTTTATTTCAACTAAGCAAAATTATCTGCCAATAGAACAAGAAAATTCGGCTTGTCAAGACTTTCCAAAACAAAAAATATATATATAAAAATTAGGGGTATTTCATTTGAACTAAGCAAAATCATCTGCCAATAGAACAAGAAAATTCGGCTTGTCAAGACTTTCCAAAACAAGAATTTTTTTTTCAAAAACTAGGGGTATTTTATTTGAACTAAGCAAAATTGTCTGCCAATAGAACAAGAAAATTCGGCTTGTCAAGACTTTCCAAAACAAGAAAAAAATTACAAAAATTAGGGGTATTTTATTTGAACTAAGCAAAAATATCTGCCAATAGAACAAGAAAATTCGGCTTGTCAAGACTTTCCCAAAAAAAAAAAAAAAAAAAAAAAAAAATGAGGGGTATTTTATTTCAACTAAGCAAAATTATCTGCCAATAGAACAAGAAAAGTCGGCTTGTCAAGACTTTCCAAAACAAGAAAAATTTTTACAAAAATGAGGGGTATTTTATTTGAACTAAGCAAAATTATCTGCGAATAGAACAAGAAAATTCGGCTTGTCAAGACTTTCCAAAACAAGAATTTTTTTTTTCAAAAACTATGGGTATTTTATTTGAACTAAGCAAAATTATCTGCCAATAGAACAAGAAAATTCGGCTTGTCAAGACTTTCCAAAACAAGAAAAAAATTACAAAAATGAGGGGTATTTTATTTGAACTAAGCAAAAATATCTGCCAATAGAACAAGAAAATTCGGCTTGTCAAGACTTTCCAAAAAAAAATAAAAATAAAAATAAAAATGAGGGGTATTTTATTTCAACTAAGCAAAATTATCTGCCAATAGAACAAGAAAAGTCGGCTTGTCAAGACTTTCCAAAACAAGAAAACATTTTACAAAAATGAGGGGTATTTTATTTGAACTAAGCAAAATTATCTGCCAATAGAACAAGAAAAGTCGGCTTGTCAAGACTTTCCAAAACAAGAAAAAAATTACAAAAATTAGGGGTATTTTATTTGAACTAAGCAAAAATATCTGCCAATAGAACAAGAAAATTCGGCTTGTCAAGACTTTCCAAAAAAATAAAAAAAAAATAAAAAAAATTAGGGGTATTTTATTTGAACTAAGCAAAATTATCTGCCAATAGAACAAGACAAGTCGGCTTGTCAAGACTTTCCAAAACAAGAACAATTTTTACAAAAATGAGGGGTATTTTATTTGAACTAAGCAAAATTATCTGCCAATAGAACAAGAAAAGTCGGCTTGTCAAGACTTTCCAAAACAAGAACAATTTTTACAAAAATGAGGGGTATTTTATTTGAACTAAGCAAAATTATCTGCCAATAGAACAAGAAAATTCGGCTTGTCAAGACTTTCCAAAAAAAATAAAAAATAAAAATAAAAATTAGGGGTATTTTATTTCAACTAAGCAAAATTATCTGCCAATAGAACAAGAAAATTCGGCTTGTCAAGACTTTCCAAAACAAGAATTTTTTTTTTCAAAAACTAGGGGTATTTTATTTGAACTAAGCAAAATTATCTGCCAATAGAACAAGAAAATTCGGCTTGTCAAGACTTTCCAAAACAAGAAAAAAATTACAAAAATTAGGGGTATTTTATTTGAACTAAGCAAAAATATCTGCCAATAGAACAAGAAAATTCGGCTTGTCAAGACTTTCCAAAAAAAAATAAAAATAAAAATAAAAATGAGGGGTATTTTATTTCAACTAAGCAAAATTATCTGCCAATAGAACAAGAAAAGTCGGCTTGTCAAGACTTTCCAAAACAAGAAAACATTTTACAAAAATGAGGGGTATTTTATTTGAACTAAGCAAAATTATCTGCCAATAGAACAAGAAAATTCGGCTTGTCAAGACTTTCCAAAACAAGAAAAAAATTACAAAAATTAGGGGTATTTTATTTGAACTAAGCAAAAATATCTGCCAATAGAACAAGAAAATTCGGCTTGTCAAGACTTTCCAAAAAAAATAAAAAATAAAAATAAAAATTAGGGGTATTTTATTTCAACTAAGCAAAATTATCTGCCAATAGAACAAGAAAATTCGGCTTGTCAAGACTTTCCAAAACAAAAAATATATATATAAAAATTAGGGGTATTTCATTTGAACTAAGCAAAATTATCTGCCAATAGAACAAGAAAATTCGGCTTGTCAAGACTTTCCAAAACAAGAATTTTTTTTTCAAAAACTAGGGGTATTTTATTTGAACTAAGCAAAATTGTCTGCCAATAGAACAAGAAAATTCGGCTTGTCAAGACTTTCCAAAACAAGAAAAAAATTACAAAAATTAGGGGTATTTTATTTGAACTAAGCAAAAATATCTGCCAATAGAACAAGAAAATTCGGCTTGTCAAGACTTTCCCAAAAAAAAAAAAAAAAAAAAAAAAAAAAAATGAGGGGTATTTTATTTCAACTAAGCAAAATTATCTGCCAATAGAACAAGAAAAGTCGGCTTGTCAAGACTTTCCAAAACAAGAAAAATTTTTACAAAAATGAGGGGTATTTTATTTGAACTAAGCAAAATTATCTGCCAATAGAACAAGAAAATTCGGCTTGTCAAGACTTTCCAAAACAAGAATTTTTTTTTTCAAAAACTAGGGGTATTTTATTTGAACTAAGCAAAATTATCTGCCAATAGAACAAGAAAATTCGGCTTGTCAAGACTTTCCAAAACAAGAAAAAAATTACAAAAATTAGGGGTATTTTATTTGAACTAAGCAAAAATATCTGCCAATAGAACAAGAAAATTCGGCTTGTCAAGACTTTCCAAAAAAATAAAAAAAAAATAAAAAAAATTAGGGGTATTTTATTTGAACTAAGCAAAATTATCTGCCAATAGAACAAGAAAAGTCGGCTTGTCAAGACTTTCCAAAACAAGAACAATTTTTACAAAAATGAGGGGTATTTTATTTGAACTAAGCAAAATTATCTGCCAATAGAACAAGAAAAGTCGGCTTGTCAAGACTTTCCAAAACAAGAACAATTTTTACAAAAATGAGGGGTATTTTATTTGAACTAAGCAAAATTATCTGCCAATAGAACAAGAAAATTCGGCTTGTCAAGACTTTCCAAAAAAAATAAAAAATAAAAATAAAAATTAGGGGTATTTTATTTCAACTAAGCAAAATTATCTGCCAATAGAACAAGAAAATTCGGCTTGTCAAGACTTTCCAAAACAAAAAAAATATATATAAAAATTAGGGGTATTTCATTTGAACTAAGCAAAATTATCTGCCAATAGAACAACAAAATTCGGCTTGTCAAGACTTTCCAAAACAAGAAAAATTTTTACAAAAATTAGGGGTATTTTATTTGAACTAAGCAAAATTATCTGCCAATAGAACAAGAAAATTCGGCTTGTCAAGACTTTCCAAAACAATAATTTTTTTTTTCAAAAACTAGGGGTATTTTATTTGAACTAAGCAAAATTATCTGCCAATAGAACAAGAAAATTCGGCTTGTCAAGACTTTCCAAAACAAGAAAAAAATTACAAAAATTAGGGGTATTTTATTTGAACTAAGCAAAAATATCTGCCAATAGAACAAGAAAATTCGGCTTGTCAAGACTTTCCAAAAAAATAAAAAAATAAAAATAAAAATTAGGGGTATTTTATTTCAACTAAGCAAAATTATCTGCCAATAGAACAAGAAAAGTCGGCTTGTCAAGACTTTCCAAAACAAGAAAAATTTTTACAAAAATGAGGGGTATTTTATTTGAACTAAGCAAAATTATCTGCCAATAGAACAAGAAAATTCGGCTTGTCAAGACTTTCCAAAACAAGAAAAAAATTACAAAAATTAGGGGTATTTTATTTGAACTAAGCAAAAATATCTGCCAATAAAACAACAAAATTCGGCTTGTCAAGACTTTCCAAAAAAAATAAAAAATAAAAATAAAAATTAAGGGTATTTTATTTGAACTAAGCAAAATAATCTGCCAATAGAACAACAAAATTCGGCTTGTCAAGACTTTCCAAAACAAGAAAAAAAAATACAAAAATTGGGGGTATTTTATTTGAACTAAGCAAAATTATCTGCCAATAGAACAAGAAAATTCGGCTTGTCAAGACTAGCCAAAACAATAATTTTCTTTTCAAAAATTAGGGGTATTTTTTTTTAACTAAGCAAAATTATCTGCCAATAGAACAAGAAAATTCGGCTGGTCAAGACTTTCCAAAACAAGAAAAATGTTTACAAAAATTAGGGGTATTTTATTTGAACTAAGCAAAATTATCTGCCAATAGAACAAGAAAATTTGGCTTGTCAAGACTTTCCAAAACAAGAAAAAAAAAAAGAAAAAAAATTAGGGGTATTTCATTTGAACTAAGCAAAATTATCTGCCAATAGAACAAGAAAATTTGGCTTTCGACTTTCCAAAACAAGAAAAAAAAATACAAAAATGAGGGGTATTTTATTTCAACTAAGCAAAATTATCTGCAAAGAGAACAAGAAAATTCGGCTTGTCGAGACTTTCCAAAACAAGAAAAAAAAAATACAAAAATTAGGGGTATTTCATTTGAACTAAGCAAAATTATCTGCCAATAGAACAAGAAAATTCGGCTTGTCAAGACTTTCCAAAACAAGAAAAAAATTACAAAAATTAGGGGTATTTTATTTGAACTAAGCAAAAATATCTGCCAATAGAACAAGAAAATTCGGCTTGTCAAGACTTTCCAAAAAAAAATAAAAATAAAAATAAAAATGAGGGGTATTTTATTTCAACTAAGCAAAATTATCTGCCAATAGAACAAGAAAAGTCGGCTTGTCAAGACTTTCCAAAACAAGAAAACATTTTACAAAAATGAGGGGTATTTTATTTGAACTAAGCAAAATTATCTGCCAATAGAACAAGAAAATTCGGCTTGTCAAGACTTTCCAAAACAAGAAAAAAATTACAAAAATTAGGGGTATTTTATTTGAACTAAGCAAAAATATCTGCCAATAGAACAAGAAAATTCGGCTTGTCAAGACTTTCCAAAACAAGAAAAAAATTACAAAAATTAGGGGTATTTTATTTGAACTAAGCAAAAATATCTGCCAATAGAACAAAAAAATTCGGCTTGTCAAGACTTTCCAAAAAAAATAAAAAATAAAAATAAAAATTAGGGGTATTTTATTTCAACTAAGCAAAATTATCTGCCAATAGAACAAGAAAATTCGGCTTGTCAAGACTTTCCAAAACAAAAAATATATATATAAAAATGAGGGGTATTTCATTTGAACTAAGCAAAATTATCTGCCAATAGAACAAGAAAATTCGGCTTGTCAAGACTTTCCAAAACAAGAATTTTTTTTTCAAAAACTAGGGGTATTTTATTTGAACTAAGCAAAATTGTCTGCCAATAGAACAAGAAAATTCGGCTTGTCAAGACTTTCCAAAACAAGAAAAAAATTACAAAAATTAGGGGTATTTTATTTGAACTAAGCAAAAATATCTGCCAATAGAACAAGAAAATTCGGCTTGTCAAGACTTTCCCAAAAAAAAAAAAAAAAAAAAAAAAAAATGAGGGGTATTTTATTTCAACTAAGCAAAATTATCTGCCAATAGAACAAGAAAAGTCGGCTTGTCAAGACTTTCCAAAACAAGAAAAATTTTTACAAAAATGAGGGGTATTTTATTTGAACTAAGCAAAATTATCTGCCAATAGAACAAGAAAATTCGGCTTGTCAAGACTTTCCAAAACAAGAATTTTTTTTTTCAAAAACTAGGGGTATTTTATTTGAACTAAGCAAAATTATCTGCCAATAGAACAAGAAAATTCGGCTTGTCAAGACTTTCCAAAACAAGAAAAAAATTACAAAAATTAGGGGTATTTTATTTGAACTAAGCAAAAATATCTGCCAATAGAACAAGAAAATTCGGCTTGTCAAGACTTTCCAAAAAAATAAAAAAAAAATAAAAAAAATTAGGGGTATTTTATTTGAACTAAGCAAAATTATCTGCCAATAGAACAAGAAAAGTCGGCTTGTCAAGACTTTCCAAAACAAGAACAATTTTTACAAAAATGAGGGGTATTTTATTTGAACTAAGCAAAATTATCTGCCAATAGAACAAGAAAAGTCGGCTTGTCAAGACTTTCCAAAACAAGAACAATTTTTACAAAAATGAGGGGTATTTTATTTGAACTAAGCAAAATTATCTGCCAATAGAACAAGAAAATTCGGCTTGTCAAGACTTTCCAAAAAAAATAAAAAATAAAAATAAAAATTAGGGGTATTTTATTTCAACTAAGCAAAATTATCTGCCAATAGAACAAGAAAATTCGGCTTGTCAAGACTTTCCAAAACAAAAAAAATATATATAAAAATTAGGGGTATTTCATTTGAACTAAGCAAAATTATCTGCCAATAGAACAACAAAATTCGGCTTGTCAAGACTTTCCAAAACAAGAAAAAAATTTACAAAAATTAGGGGTATTTTATTTGAACTAAGCAAAATTATCTGCCAATAGAACAAGAAAATTCGGCTTGTCAAGACTTTCCAAAACAATAATTTTTTTTTTCAAAAACTAGGGGTATTTTATTTGAACTAAGCAAAATTATCTGCCAATAGAACAAGAAAATTCGGCTTGTCAAGACTTTCCAAAACAAGAAAAAAATTACAAAAATTAGGGGCATTTTATTTGAACTAAGCAAAAATATCTGCCAATAGAACAAGAAAATTCAGCTTGTCAAGACTTTCCAAAAAAATAAAAAAATAAAAATAAAAATTAGGGGTATTTTATTTCAACTAAGCAAAATTATCTGCCAATAGAACAAGAAAAGTCGGCTTGTCAAGACTTTCCAAAACAAGAAAAATTTTTACAAAAATGAGGGGTATTTTATTTGAACTAAGCAAAATTATCTGCCAATAGAACAAGAAAATTCGGCTTGTCAAGACTTTCCAAAACAAGAAAAAAATTACAAAAATTAGGGGTATTTTATTTGAACTAAGCAAAAATATCTGCCAATAGAACAAGAAAATTCGGCTTGTCAAGACTTTCCAAAAAAAATAAAAAATAAAAATAAAAATTAGGGGTATTTTATTTCAACTAAGCAAAATTATCTGCCAATAGAACAAGAAAATTCGGCTTGTCAAGACTTTCGAAAACAAGAAAAAAATGTAAAAAAATGAGTGGTATTTTATTTGAACTAAGCAAAATAATCTGCCAATAGAACAACAAAATTCGGCTTGTCAAGACTTTCCAAAACAAGAAAAAAAAATACAAAAATTGGGGGTATTTTATTTGAACTAAGCAAAATTATCTGCCAATAGAACAAGAAAATTCGGCTTGTCAAGACTAGCCAAAACAATAATTTTCTTTTCAAAAATTAGGGGTATTTTTTTTTAACTAAGCAAAATTATCTGCCAATAGAACAAGAAAATTCGGCTGGTCAAGACTTTCCAAAACAAGAAAAATGTTTACAAAAATTAGGGGTATTTTATTTGAACTAAGCAAAATTATCTGCCAATAGAACAAGAAAATTTGGCTTGTCAAGACTTTCCAAAACAAGAAAAAAAAAAAGAAAAAAAATTAGGGGTATTTCATTTGAACTAAGCAAAATTATCTGCCAATAGAACAAGAAAATTTGGCTTTCGACTTTCCAAAACAAGAAAAAAAAATACAAAAATGAGGGGTATTTTATTTCAACTAAGCAAAATTATCTGCAAAGAGAACAAGAAAATTCGGCTTGTCAAGACTTTCCAAAACAAGAAAAAAAAAATACAAAAATTAGGGGTATTTCATTTGAACTAAGCAAAATTATCTGCCAATAGAACAAGAAAATTCGGCTTGTCAAGACTATCCAAAACAAGAATTTTTTTTTCAAAAATTAGGGGTATTTTTTTTTTAACTAAGCAAAATTATCTGCCAATAGAACAAGAAAATTCGGCTTATCAAGACTTTCCAAAACAAGAAAAAAAAATGTACAAAAATTAGGGGTATTTTATTTGAACTAAGCAAAATTATCTGCCAATAGAACAAGAAAATTCGGCTTGTCAAGACTTTCCAAAACAAGAATAAAAAATACAAAAATTAAATGATAAATAAATGATAAATGGGTTGTACTTGTATAGCACTTTTCTACCTTCAAGGTACTCAAAGCGCTTTGACACTACTTCCACATTTACCCATTCACACACACATTCACACACTGATGGCGGGAGCTGCCATGCAAGGCGCTAACCAGCAGCCATCAGGAGCAAGGGTGAAGTGTCTTGCCCAAGGACACAACGGACATGACAAGGTTGGTACTAGGTGGGGATTGAACCAGGGACCTTCGGGTTGCACACGGCCACTCTGCCACTGCGCCACGCCGTCCCAATTAGGGGTATTTCATTTGAACTAAGCAAAATTATCTGCCAGTAGAACAAGAAAATTCGGCTTGTCAAGACTTTCCAAAACAAGAAAAAAAAAAATACAAAAATTAGGGGTATTTCATTTGAACTAAGCAAAATTATCTGCCAATAGAACAAGAAAATTCGGCTTGTCAAGACTTTCCAAAACAAGTAAAATTAGCTAACCTCATTTTTTTTTTATTGTTTTTGAACATTGACTTTTTGCAGTGTAGCCAGTTCAGTTTTACTTTTGTTTTGCATAGCGGGACTTGCCTTTTGTTATTTTTTTGGTTTAAGCGTTACATACCTTTTTTACCTGCACGCTGTCTCCCGCTGTGTTCTGCATACTGGGATCACGACAAACCATCCTTGATGCGTTACGACTTCTACAACGCAATGAACTACCTGCTGCCACCTACTGATATGGAGTTTTACATGGTTACCCTGCCAAGCTCTACACAGCACAGGCACGAGACAACGGCACATTATTAGCAGATTATGATTATTGATTTGCAAAAATATATTTTTTGGACCAATCAGGTGAAGTTGCATAATTTCCCACGGCACACCAGTGGTTAAAAAACACTCGACTAAGACACTGGAAGAATCAGGTTTTTATATAAATATGTCTATCTGTATGTATGTTGGAAATGCCATAACCCTTTGTCAAGACTAGAAAACAAAAAAAGTAGTTTTTGTTGGAAAGATGTCAGTCAGATGATGAAAGTGACATTCGGCAATCAGCCGCTGTACGTGACTGTGCTAAGTAGGCCGCGTGACTCGTAAATTTGTCTGTTAGATTAGTTTCAGTGCACTAACATTGTCATTTACTGCTAATGCAGATGCCGCCTTCAGGCTTGTCAGACCCATCAGACCGCTGTGCATCAGACTTTTGTGCCAAACACCGAAACCAACAAACAAGGAATTGCATTTCACAAGTCAAAAGGTGTTTTATATCATAAAACTGTCATGAACGTGTTTAATTTAATGTACAAACCCCGTTTCCATATGAGTTGGGAAATTGTGTTAGATGTAAATATAAACGGAATACAATGATTTGCAAATCATTTTCAACCCATATTCAGTTGAATGCACTACAAAGACAACATATTTGATGTTCAAACTCATAAACTTGATTTTTTTTTTGCAAATATTAATTAACTTAGAATTTCATGGCTGCAACACGTGCCAAAGTAGTTGGGAAAGGGCATGTTCACCACTGTGTTACATGGCCTTTCCTTTTAACAACACTCCGTAAATGTTTGGGAACTGAGGAGACACATTTTTTAAGCTTCTCAGGTGGAATTCTTTCCCATTCTTGCTTGATGTACAGCTTAAGTTGTTCAACAGTCCGGGGGTCTCCGTTGTGGTATTTTAGGCTTCATAATGCGCCACACATTTTCAATGGCAGACAGGTCTGGACTACAGACAGGCCAGTCTAGTACCCGCACTCTTTTACAATGAAGCCACGTTGATGTAACACGTGGCTTGGCATTGTCTTGCTGAAATAAGCAGGGGCGTCCATGCTAACGTTGCTTGGATGGCAACATATGTTGTTCCAAAACCTGTATGCACCTTTCAGCATTAATGGCGCCTTCACAGATGTGTAAGTTACCCATGTCTTGAGCACTAATACACCCCCATTACACATCACAGATGCTGGCTTTTCAACTTTGCGCCTATAACAATCCGGATGGTTCTTTTCCTCTTTGGTCCGGAGGACACGACATCCACAGTTTCCAAAAACAATTTGAAATGTGGACTCGTCAGACCACAGAAAACTTTTCCACTTTGTATCAGTCCATCTTAGATGAGCTCAGGCCCAGCGAAGCCGACGGCGTTTCTGGGTGTTGTTGATAAACGGTTTTCGCCTTGCATAGGAGTTTTAACTTGCACTTACAGATGTAGCGACCAACTGTAGTTACTGACAGTGGGTTTCTGAAGTGTTCCTGAGCCCATGTGGTGATATCCTTTACACACTGATGTCGCTTGTTGATGCAGTACAGCCTAAGGGATCGAAGGTCACAGGCTTAGTTGCTTACGTGCAGTGATTTCTCCAGATTCTCTGAACCCTTTGATGATATTACGGACCATAGATGGTGAAATCCCTAAATTCCTTGCAATAGCTGGTTGAGAAAGGTTTTTCTTAAACTGTTCAACAATTTGCTCATGCATTTGTTGACAAAGTGGTGACCCTCGCCCCATCCTTGTTTGTGAATGACTGAGCATTTCATGGAATCTACTTTTATACCCAATCATGGCACCCACCTGTTCCCAATTTGCCTGTCCACCTGTGGGATGTTCCAAATAAGTGTTTGATGAGCATTCCTCAACTTTATCAGTATTTTTTGCCACCTTTCCCAACTTTTGTCACGTGTTGCTGGCATCAAATTCTAAAGTTAATGATTATTTGCAAAACAAAAAATGTTTATCAGTTTGAACATCAAATATCTTGTCTTTGTAGTGCATTCAATTGAATATGGGTTGAAAAGGATTTGCAAATCATTGTATTCCGTTTATATTTACATCTAACACAATTTCCCAACTCATATGGAAACGGGGTTTGTACATACTAAGCTAACATGATTGAAACGAGCTTATTCTTACGGACTTAGACATACATACGGACATACCGTATTTTCCGGACCATAGGGCGCACCGGAATTATAAGGCGCACTGCCGATGAGCGGGTCTATTCAGGTGTTTCTTTTTATACAACACGTGCACCGGATCTGACCAGAACTATCTAATAACTAAAGTTCCTTGGGTGATGTTAGAATAATTGTATCTAAGTTATCACAAAACTTTGTGTTTCAATGAGTTCCCGGCGAGCAGACAAAAGCTGTCTTTAATCCTACCAAGCAGAAGGCTGGTAAGACTCCACTGTGTAGGATGGGAAGCAACATGAAGGTGTTCTGTTTCTTTCATGTATTGTAATCCACAGAAAGATTTGGTCTTGACCCAAGAACTACAAAAGCGCAGAGGAAGCAGGACCAGACTCCCCTCCAGGCGACTTTTTCTGTGAACTGTTTTACGACCTTTTCTTTGAAAGTTGTAATCAAAGGCGATGGCTGTTTACGACCCCCGTCCCTTAGAAACAGGTGTTGCCATGTAATGAGGGAAAGTCCGAATAAAAGAGGAGGCGTACAATTTTTCGCCAGAGCGTGATGGAGACTGTACAAGAGTAAAAAAAAGTTAAAGTTAAAGTACCAATGATTGTCACACACACACTAGGTGTGGCGAGATTATTCTCTGCATTTGACCCATCACCCTTGATCACCCCCTGGGAGGTGAGGGGAGCAGTGGGCAGCAGCGGTGGCCGCGCCCGGGAATCATTTTGGTGATTTAACCCCCAATTCACAGCCCAGACGCGCTCTCCTCAATTGAGCCAAATTAAATTCTGTCTCTGTTTAATTCTTTGCTTCTTGTCTTGTTCAATAGATGTCATCAGTGTTTGAACCTGACAGGTGAATTATGTAAACCCAATACAGCGGTAGTTTTTAGCACTTTATACTAGAAATGGCAACAGCGGAGGATGAATGTCCCATAACAGGAAGATAGTGAAAAAGAAGAAGCTTATCGACTACGGCATAGGCACAGACTACAGTGGCAGACGTGTGCACATTTTCAGGACTCATGCAGATCCCAAATACTGATCAGCAGGTACCAGAAGGTAAAAAAAGTGGCTTTTGCATAATATTGTGAAATAAAACGCCAGATAATTTGTCTGCTAATGGGTGCCATTTTGCGGTCCTTATACACACACCATAGTAATACTTAGCCGTAATGGGCCGACAATCCATCAAGCGGTGCGGCTTCAAAGTCGTACTCAAACATTTTGACATATTTTTCAGTGCCATGTGTAATGTTCCTTATTTTCAGTGGAACATTTAAAGTTTGGCGTACTGGCGTCATATTGCCGTCGACACGTATCTCTTATGTGTGACTGCCATCTACTGGTCACACTTATCGTTACACTATGTACCAAATAAAATTGCTTCGAGGTCGGTAAGGACAACCAGAATTATTCCGTATATTAGGCGCACCGTGTTATAAGGGCCACTGTCGATTTTTGAGGAAATGAAAGGATTTTAAGTGCGCCTTATAGTCCGAAAAATATGGTACATACTAAGCTAACATAATTGAAACGAGCTTATTCTTACGAACGGACATACGCATATATCTGTATGAATGTTTGGAATAAATTATAACCGTAAAATAAACGGACAAGATGTTGTTGTTACGAAGATATTAGTAAGATGATGAAAGTGACATTTGGTAATCAGCCAATGTATGCTAATATGCTAAGTAGGCCATTATATCCTAAATTATTGAATTATTATTCATAAATGATTAAATCAGTTTCATGGCACTAACATTGTCATTAACTGCTAATGTGCCTGAATTGGAGCTACATAAATATAGAGAACCGGGTGTTGTTGAGATGGAGTGCGTCATTTGAAACCGGAGTACTTTGGCCCAACTGGAGAGTCAACTCGTTTAAAGAAAGAAGTGAAAATACCCATTTTTAATCCTAATGACCATCTTAACGGAGTTAGTCATGACAATTTCTCATATAATATTAATATTTCAACACAACACAGTGTCCACTAAATGATAAACTACTCTATTATAAATGAGTCTCATTATATTAACTCAACCCTCATATAAACTTTAAAGATGTAGTTAGTCAGTGTTACCTCTCTGCACTGCAAAAACTGAAATCTAAGTAAGATGAAATATCTCAAATAAGGGTGATATTTGCTTATTTTCTGTCTACTAAGATAATTGTTCTCACTCAGCAGATTTTATGTTAGAGTGTTTTACTTGTTTTAAGGGTTTTGGTCCTAAATGATCTCAGTAAGATATTACAGCTTGTTGCTGAGATTTGATGACCTATATTGAGTAAAACATGCTTGAATCTAGAATATCAACTGTTGCAAAGCTGTGTCATCAACACTCACAAGTATAAAACTACTTTTTCAAAGTAATCATTTCTTATTTCAAGCATGAAAAAAAAAATCATGACTTTGACACAATTGTGTCTCATAATTAAAACAGATGACAGCCAAATGGACTTTGCTGTTTTATTTTCAATGAAACAATAGAAAATACGTACTCATATAGTAGTACAGTTGGCACAGTACAGTAAACTGACAGTTAATATTTAAACATTTAAGATGTGACATTTCTAACAATTTTGAACAGAAATAGTTCATGCACATTCAGATAAATTCCTCAAAATTACAATTACAATTTTTTTGGCCCAGGCTGTATATATGCGCACTAATTGACTGAAAGAGCACGAACTTGGCGTGATGATGTCATGTTATCGATGGAAAAATGCATTTTTAGACCATATGATTTGCCTGAGCGGCGAGTAGACCCCAAGAGTAACGAGCGGTTCCATTAAGAACAATAAATTAGTTTTTAGTATAAGTTTGCTGGTTTCAAGAAATATAATGCCGAGCGCATATCATTATGTCAAGATAATGGCACTAGTATTTACTTAATTTAAGAATATTTTTCAACATATTGAGGCAAAAAGGTCTCTTTTTTTTTCTATCAAGAAAAGTGCACTTATTATTAGTGAGAATATACTTATTTTAAGGTATTTTTGGGTTCATTGAGGTTAGCTAATTAGGGACCGCAATGTCTCTTTGGGACAGAGGACCCTATTGTATTTCGTGCGTTTTATTATTATTATTATTCCGCCGCCTCTTTGAGCTGTAATTTGACCCCCTTAACATGCTTCAAAACTCACCATATTTGACACACACATCAGGACTAGCAAAAATTGCCAACTAATAAAAAAAACATTTTTTCAAAACTTCATTATAATTATCAACATTTTGGGTTGCAGACCCCTAGTCTAGGGTGCACTTATTAATGATGAAAAATGATATCTATTTAGTTTTGAGTTAACCATGAACAAAATGCGAATAATCGCGATAAAATATTGGAATCGTATCGTTCTTTTTTGATATGCAAACACCTCGCAGGTTTTTGGTGGTGTTGTACACTCTCTCACTGTCTCTTTAGTTCTTCTTTTTGGGGAAATAATAAAAATGTTGTAATGATAAACATAAATGAATCAAACGGTTTGAAAATCGGTTGAAAATTGAGTGAGATATGTTGATTTTGGTGACTGATAGACCTCTGGCTCAATGCAGGAAATAGACAGGGCTTCCCTCAACTCAGGACTAATAACTTTTCGGGTTTTAAGACTGCGGAAAGTCTCACCGCTCCCAATTAAAATATGATTTCCTGGGATCCTGCAGACTGTATTTCTTCCCCCGATAATGAGTACCTGGCAGGCAGACACATTTGCAACCAGAATGTTTTTGTATTCCATCAATGGCTGGGTTTGGCATGCGATCTGTGGATGGGTTTGTTTGCAGTCACAACCCCGCACTTCACAGCACCCTCCTGCTTCAACGCAGACCTTAAGTATCTTTCTGCTCGTTGTTTGTTTTTTACAAGCCACAATGTTATCGTTTGCTCTGCTGTAAACATGCGCTCTCGTTAATCGCGGCTGCGACGGGCAAAAGCAGCGGGTTACACAGTCTATTGGGGAATGTAATGATGTGAAAATATTGGTGTTTTTTCATGATAAAGAGATTGGGGAAAGACGGACTTGGGCAAATTAAGGGCCGCATGCCGCCCATTAAGCTTTTCAATCCGGCCCGCCGGACATTCCCAAATAATTTTTTTTAGATCTTTAAGATGGAAAGTGTAGCTGCCATTATGATGTGCAGTCATGTTTTCTAATGACCGGAAGTCTTGAACTATACAAAGTATTTCAATGGTTGGAATCTGCGCTTATGGATGATATACTACAAACCCCGTTTCCATATGAGTTGAGAAATTGTGTTAGATGCAAATATAAACGGAATACAATGATTTGCAAATCCTTTTCAACCCATATTCAGTTGAATATGCTACAAAGACAACATATTTGATGTTCAAACTTTTGTTGCAAATAATCATTAACTTTAGAATTTGATGCCAGCAACACGTGACAAAGAAGTTGGGAAAGGTGGCAATAAATACTGATAAAGTTGAGGAATGCTCATCAAAGACTTATTTGGAACATCCCACAGGTGTGCAGGCTAATTGGGAACAGGTGGGCGCCATTATTGGATATAAAAGTAGATTCCATGAAATGCTCAGTCATTCACAAACAAGGATGGGGCGAGGGTCACCACTTTGTCAACAAATGCGTGAGCAAATTGTTGAACAGTTTAAGAAAAACCTTTCTCAACCAGCTATTGCAAGGAATTTAGGGATTTCACCATCTCCGGTCCGTAATATCATCAAAGGGTTCAGAGAATCTGGAGAAATCACTGCACGTTAGCAGCTAAGCCCGTGACCTTCCATCCCTCAGGCTGTACTGCATCAACAAGCGACATCAGTGTGTAAAGGATATCACCACATGGACTCAGGAACACTTCAGAAACCCACTGTCAGTAACTACAGTTGGTCGCTACATCTGTAAGTGCAAGTTAAAACTCTCCTATGCAAGGCAAAAACCGTTTATCAACAACACCCAGAAACGCCGTCGACTTCGCTGGGCCTGAGCTCATCTAAGATGGACTGATACAAAGTGGAAAAGAGTTCTGTGGTCCGACGAGTCCACATTTCAAATTGTTTTTGGAAACTGTGGACGTCGTGTCCTCCGGACCAAAAAGGAAAAGAACCATCCGGATTGTTATAGGTGCAAAGTGTAAAAGCCAGCATCTGTGATGGTATGGGGGTGTATTAGTGCCCAAGACATGGGTAACTTACACATCTGTGAAGGCACCATTAATGCTGAAAGGTACATACAGGTTTTGGAGCAATATATGTTGCCATCCAAGCAACGTTACCATGGACGCCCCTGCTTATTTCAGCAAGACAATGCCAAGCCACTTGTTACATCAACGTGGCTTTATAGTAAAAGAGTGCGGGTACTAGACTGGCCTGCCTGTAGTCCAGACCTGTCTCCCATTGAAAATGTGTGGCGCATTATGAAGCCTAAAATACCACAATGCAGACCCCCAAACGTTTACTGAGTGTTGTTAAAAGGAAAGGCCATGTAACACAGTGATGAACATGCCCTTTCCCAACTACTTTGGCACGTGTTGCAGCCATGAAATTCTAAGTTAATTATTATTTGCAAAAAAAACATAAAGTTTATGAGTTTGAACATCAAATATCTTGTCTTTGTAGTGCATTCAACTGAATATGGGTTGAAAAGGATTTGCAAATCATTGTATTCCGTTTATATTTACATCTAACACAATTTCCCAACTCACATGGAAACGGGGTTTGTATACTGTTTACCGTTACATCATGCGTTAAACCAAATCAAAAAAAAAAAAAGCTTCCTGCACAGTTTCTGGAGGTCAAATATTGTTTCAGATTGCGGTATAATCTTTTAGACGATTCATACCGAAACTAAACTCTCTGTAATTACTGGCAAAATACCCCGGCTCGTGGTATTTGTGCTTTGAATGGGTTTCAATGGAAGGAAACAAGGACGACTCAAACTTTGGTTTAGCAAAGCATCCATAATTGGTGGTCTCTAATTGGAGACGCTGGCAGTAAATTCCAAGTGAGACAGTAACATATATATATATATATATATATATATATATATATATATATATATATATATATATATGTATATATATATAAATATAAATATATGAGAGTACATAATATTATAATAATTCAATGTATATATTATTAATTATTATTATAATTGGATATTGCTGAGATAGGCTCCAGCACCCCCCGCGACCCCAAAAGGGACAAGCGGTAGCAAATGGATGGATGGGATGGATGGATATTAAGAGTATGTTAAAGTTCAACTCCTACTTTGACGACCTGCTTAGTTTTGTGCTGGTTGACTTTTTTTTCCCTGCACCATGACTCGGGAAGGTTGTTCAGATTGGGTCATATTTGTTAATTATGTGCTAGTTGTCCTTGCAAGTACATCTAGAACATTGTGATGGGCCTGCTATCTGTGCTCAGAAAGCCGCCGTACTTTGGTGCCGAGTGTCTGAATGTGTGAGTTTTAGGTGTAACTGTACAAAATGAGCTAAAGAGCTAGCCTAAAACATTAGCATGCTTACGTTAAAATGTAACACTTAGCATGTGTGCAAACGATGGCATGCTAACAGCTAGCATGTCTGACATATCAACTAACACGGCTGTAAGGTGTATGGCTGCGGAAGTAGAGAAAAAAGTGAAAAAAACAGCAAAAAAAAAGTTTGCATGCTAACATGCACATTTACCTAAAAAAATATCATGCTTATGTCCAGGGTGCACCCCGCCTTCCGCCCGAATGCAGCTGAGATAGGCTCCAGCACCCCCCGCGAACCCGAACGGGACAAGCGGTAGAAAATGGATGGATGGATGTTAGCATGCTATCAGTTAGCTTGTGTCGAAAGTAGACAAAGTGTGTGAACAAAACGAGATGTTGAGCACCGAGCTACGTGAAAGAATGGCTGAACTACAAGAGGAGGTAATCTTGTCTTTTTTGGCGTTTGTCTCAGAGCAATCGCCCATTAAAAGGGCATGTACCCATTCAATTGGCCCATTTTTTGTTTTATCCGTTAATAGCGTCACCATGGTAACGCGAAATGTTGCCAACTTAAAGTACCGCCGTAGGCACGAGTGAGACCTTTCCGATGGTATAACATATGTGGGGGTTCGTTGGCCGCTGCTTGCGGTATAACAGGCCCATAATAATTAATGAATGAGTAACTTCTGTTGGCCACCAGATGGCGACAAAATTGCAGCTAATAGACCGCTGGCTATTTGTATATGACTCTCCGACCATATTGCTTATAGGACTGGTGCCATCTAGTGGGCCAAATTGAAGATGCAAACACGCCAAGTAAATCACATTTTGAGCTTTTGTGTTTGCGGTTGAGAGGTTGGATAGGATAGGATATACTTTTATTTATACCACATTGGGTAATTACATTGTTGCAGTGCAGATTTTAACAGAGGTAAAGCGTAATGAAAAACAAAAACAAAAAATAGTAATAAATACTACATATTGCTCACATTATAATATACAAAATCTAAAACCAGTGAAATAAAAACAGAATACAATGATTTGCAAACCCTTTTCAACCTATATTAAATTGAATAGACTGCAAAGACAAGACATTTAATGTTCGAAACTGAGAATTTAATGGCAGCAACACATTGCAAAAAAGTTGACACAAGGGCATTTTTACCACTGTGTTACATGGCCTTTCCTTTTAACAACACTCAGTAAACGTTTGGGAACTGAGGACACCAATTTTTGAAGTTTTTTTCAGGTGGAATTATTTCCCATTCTTGCTTGATGGTCTCTTAAGGGGTCTCCGTTGTCGTATTTTACGCTTCATATTGCATCACACATTCTCAATGGGAGACTATGAAGCCACGCATAACACATGGTTTGGCATTGTCTTGCTGAAATAAGCAGGGGCGTCCATGATAATGTTGCTTGGATGTCAACATATGTTGCTCCAAAACCTGTATGTACCTTTCAGCATTAATGGCGCCTTCACAGATGTCTTGGGCACTAATACACCCCCATACCAACACAGATGCTGGCTTTTGAACTTTGCGCCGATAACAATCCGGATGGTTCTTTTCCTTTTGGTTCCGGAGGACACGACGTCCACAGTTTGCAAAAACAATTTGAAATGTGCACTCTTTAGACCACAGAACACTTTTCCACTTTGCATCATTAGATGAGCTCGGGCCCAGCAAAGCCGGCGGCATTTCTGGGTGTTGTTGATAAATGGCTTTTGCTTTGCATAGTAGAGTTTTAACTTGCACGTACAGATGTAGCGACAAACTGTAGTTATGGACAGTGGTTTTCTGAAGTGTTCCTGAGCCCATGTGGTGATATCATTTACACACTGATATCGCTTTTTGATGCAGTACCGCCTGAGGGATCCAAGGTCACGGGCATTCAATGTTACGTGCAGTGATTTCTCCAGATTCTCCAAACCTTTTGATGATATTACGGACCATAGATGGTGAAATCCCTAAAATCCTTGCAATAGCTTGTTGAGAAATGTTGTTCTTAAACCGTTCGACAATTTAAAGTGGTGACCCTCGCCCCATCCTTGTTTGTGAATGACTGAGCATTTCATGGAATCTACTTTTATACCCAATCATGGCACCCACCTGTTCCCAATTAGCCTGTTCACCTGTGGGATGTTCCAAATAAGTGTTTGATGGGCATTCCTCAACTTTCTCAGTCTTTTTTGCCACTTGTGCCAGCTTTTTTGAAACATGTTGCAGGCATCAAATTCCAAATGAGCTAATATTTGCAAAAAAATCACAAAGTTTTCCAGTTCGAACGTTAAATATCTTGTCTTTGCAGTCTATTCAATTGAAAAGGATTTGCAAATCATTGTATTCTCTTTTTATTTACCATTTACACAACGTGCCAACTTCACTGGTTTTGGGGTTTTTGTACTATTATTATCATTATATCATACAATATCAGCTGCATACGCTAAGCAACGGCTCCTCGGAAATTTGTCCATTTCCCTTCCCCGCCACAAAATGGTTTAAGCATGTGTTTGGTTGCCCACTGGCTCCAGCAGTCTCAGACCTCAGAGTGTTGAAATGGAACGAGACATTATTGTGCTCCTGCCAAGGTGGATACAGTGTGGAAAAAAGGCAACCTGACAAGTCGATAAGGTGATAAAGTACACACGCGACATGGTGTGTGTGTGTGTGTGTGTGTGTGTGTGTGTGTGTGTGTGTTCTGGCAATGCTTACTTAATGGGGACACCGCTCTGTTTACACAGTCACCTTTAGGGGACCTCTGACGGTATGGGGACAAAAAAACAGGTCCCCTAAAGGGAAACCTTTTTAAATGATAGTCAGATCCATTCTGAAGATGCCTAAGTGATTTTTAAGCTTTGGCGCATAGAACATGTTTACTGGTTAGTTTGAGTGTGAGACATTTGCACAGCAGCCTCCTCATAAGGCTGTAGTTGGTACATTTAAGTGGTGAAACTTCCTTTAAGAGGACAGCTGTAGTGCTGTATTCTGAGGATCATGTCATATTTAATTTGAACTTTTTTTTTTTTTTTTTTTTTTTTTTTTTTTTTTTTAAATGGTCCTCAGTAGTCAGGTACAAATTTGTGTGAATTATGCAAAATTACCGTATTTTTCAGACTATAAGTCACAGTTTTTTTCATAGCTAGGCCTGGGGTGCGACTTATACTCAGGAGCGACTTATGTGTGAAATTATTAACACATTACCGTAAAATATCAAATAATATTATTTAGCTTTAGGATCGTGTCATATTTAATTTGAACTTTTTTTTTTCTTTTTTTTTTAAATAAATGGTCCTCAGAAGTCACGTACAAATTTGTGTGAATTATGCAAAATTACCATATTTTTCGGACTATAAGTCGCAGTTTTTTTCATAGTTTGGCCGGGGGTGCGACTTATACTCAGGAGTGACTTATGTGTGAAATTATTAACACATTACCGTAAAATATCAAATAATATTATTTAGCTTTAGGATCATGTCATATTTAGTTTGAACTTTTTTTTTTATTTTTATTTTTTTTAATAAATGGCCTCAGTAGTCACGTACAAATTTGTGTGAATTATGCAAAATTACCGTATTTTTCGGACTATAAATCACAGTTTTTTTCATAGTTTGGCCGGGGGTGCAACTTATACTCAGGAGCGACTTATGTGTGAAATTATTAACACATTACCGTAAAATATCAAATAATATTATTTTGCTTTAGGATCATGTCATATTTAATTTGATTAATTAATTAAAAAAATTTTTTTTATATAAATGGTCCTCAGTAGTCACGTACAAATTTGTGTGAATTATGCAAAATTACCGTATTTTTCGGACTATAAGTCGCAGTTTTTTTCATAGTTTGGGTGCGACTTATACTCAGGAGCGACTTATGTGTGAAATTATTAACACATTACTGTAAAATATCAAATAATATTATTTAGCTTTAGGATCATGTCATATTTAATTTGAACTTTTTAATTTTTTAATTTTTTAAATGGTCCTCAGTAGTCACGTACAAATTTGTGTGAATTATACAAAATTACCGTATTTTTCGGACTATAAGTCGCAGTTTTTTTCATAGTTTGGCCAGGGGTGCGACTTATACTCAGGAGCGACTTATGTGTGAAATTATTAACACATTAGCGTAAAATATCAAATAATATTATTTAGCTCATTCACGTAAGAGACTAGACGTATAAGATTTCATGGGATTTAGCGATTAGGAGTGACAGATTGTTTGGTAAACGTATAGCATGTTCTATATGTTATAGTTATTTGAATGACTCTTACCATAATATGTTACGTTAACATACCAGTTGGTTATTTATGCCTCATATAACGTACACTTATTCAGCCTGTTGTTCACTATTCTTTATTTATTTTAAATTGCCTTTCAAATGTCTATTCTTGGTGTTGGCTTTTATCAAATAAATTTCCCCCAAAAATGCGACTTATACTCCAGTGCGACTTATATATGTTTTTTTCCTTCTTTGTTATGCATTTTCGGCCGGTGTGACTTATACTCCGGAGCGACTTATAGTCCGAAAAATACGGTAATTACAAACAAACAGGTCACAGGTGAGGATTGGAACCTTGATTAGCCATTCAAACCTGTTTGTGTCAACTTTTGTGCATGTTATCAGATCAAAGACACTGGGGTGTATGTAAACTTTTGATCAGGGTCATTTGGGTACTTTCTTTTGTCATTTTGATTTAAAGTTAAAGTTAAAGTTAAAAGTTAAAGTACCAATGATTGTCACACACACACTAGGTGTGGCGAAATTATTCTCTGCATTTGACCCATCACCCTTGATCACCCCCTGGGAGGCGAGGTGAGCAGTGGGCAGCAGCGGTGGCTGCGCCCGGGAATCATTTTTGGTGATTTAACCCCCAATTCCAACCCTTGATGCTGAGTGTCAAGCAGGGAGGTAATGGGTCCCATTTTTATAGTCTTTGGTATGACTCGGCCGGGGTTTGAACTCACAACCTACCGATCTCAGGGCGGACACTCTAACCACTAGGCCACTGAGTAAAAAGAGTAAACACAGTTGTTGGCCAATAAATAGCTCCACACAACCATTAAGCATGAGTAAAAGAAATGTTTTTGTGTTATCATTCATATACTTATACTCCAGTGCAACTTATAAATGTTTTTTTTCTTCTTTATTATTATTTATTATTATTAACACATTAGCGTAAAATATCAAATAACATTATTTAGCTTTAGGATCATGTCATATTTAATTTGAAGTTTATTTTAATTTTTTAATTTTTTAATTTATTTTTTATTTTTTTAAATGGTTCCTCAGTAGTCACGTACAAATTTGTGTGAATTATGCAAAATTACCATATTTTTTGGACTATAAGTCACAGTTTTTTTATAGTTTGGCCGGGTGCGACTAATGTGTGAAATGATTAACACATTAGCGTAAAATATCAAATAATATTATTTGGCTCATTCACGTAAGAGACTAGACCAGGGGTCGGCAACATTTACCAGTCAAAGAGCCATTTTGACCCGTTTCCACAAATTAAAGAAAACAATGGGAGCCACAAAACTCTTTTGAAATTTGAAATGAAATAACACTGCATACAAAGTTTTTTTTTTGCTTTGTGCTATGTATAAACCAGGGGTCTCAGACACGCGGCCCGCACCTTAATATGGAAATGTAATGTTAGTGCGGCCCGCGAGTTTTATATTAAGGGCACTTGACAGCGTCACACTTGCCAACCCTCCCGATTTTTCCGGTAGACTCCCGAATTTCAGGGAAACTATTTTCTCGAATGTATGCTGATTTTCACCCAAACAACAATAATAAGGGCGTGCCGTGATGTCACTACCTTTAGCGCCCTCTACGGCTTGAACAAACAGCTTGCCAGCCCAGTTACGTGTTATATGAGGCTTCTGCAGACACACATAAGTGAATGCCAAGCATACTTGGTTAACAGCCATACAGATCACACTGAGGGTGGCGATATAAACAACTTTAACACTCTTACTAATATGCGCCACACTGTGAACCCACACCAAACAAGAATGACAAACACATTTCGGGAGAACATCCGCACCGTAACACAACAGAACAAATACCCAGAATCCCATGCATCCTTAACTCTTCCGGGCTACTTTATACACCCCCGCTACCACCAAAGCCCGCCACCCCAACCCTGCCCCCCCACACATCAACAACACCCCCCCAGCCCCCCGTGCGTAGATTGAGGTGGGCGGGGTTTGGTGGTAGCAGGGTGTGTAATGTAGCCCGGAAGAGTTAGGGATGCATGGGATTCTGGGTATTTGTTCTGTTGTGTTTATGTTGTGTTACGGTGTGGATGTTCTCCCGAAATGTGATTGTCATTCTTGTTTGGTGTGGGTTCACAGTGTGGCACATATTAGTAAGAGTGCTATAGTTGTTTATACGGCCACCGTCAGTGTGATCTGTATGGCTGTTGAACAAGTATGCCTTGCTGTCACTTAGTGTGTGAGCAGACAAAATGTGACTGGGCCGGCACGCGGTTTCTTAGGTGAAAAAGCGGACACGACGACAGGTTGTAGAGGACGCAAAATGCAGTGCCATCACGGCACGCCCTCAATTTTGTTGTCCAGGTGAAAATCGGAGAATGTTTGCCCTGGGAGAGGCAGTGAAATCCGGAAGTCTCCCGGAAAAATCGGGAGGGTTGGCAAGAATGCAGCTGAGCCGCATCAGAGTGGTCAAAGAGCCGCATGCGGCTCCGGAGCCGCGGGTTGCCGACCCCTGGACTAGACGTATAAGATTTCATGGGATTTAGCGATTAGGAGTGACAGATTGTTTGGTAAACGTATAGCATGTTCTATATGTTATAGTTATTTGAATGACTCTTACCATAATATGTTACGTTAACATACCAGTTGGTTATTTATGCCTCATATAACGTACACTTATTCAGCCTGTTGTTCACTATTCTTTATTTATTTTAAATTGCCTTTCAAATGTCTATTCTTGCTAATGGATTTTATCAAATAAATTTCCCCAAAAAATGTGATTTACACTCCAGTACAACTTATACGTGTTGTTTTCCTTCTTTATTATGCATTTTCGGCCGGTGCGACTTATACTCCGAAAAATACGGTATTTAAATTTGGTCCCCATGAACCATATGAAGTGTTTTTCCCCAGGGTCCCCAGTAAGAATGATCAGCACATTACTTCATCAATCCAGAGATTTAAAGACGTGTATGAGCTAACTGGGCAGTGGACATTTTACACCATTTTTTTATGCCTCCACAACCTGTAGAAAGGGTGGTCTCCACAAGTGATGATCAAAAACTTGGTCCCCATTCCAAATGATAACCAGTATGTGTGTGTGTGTGTGTCTGTCCTCCTTCTTCCTGCCATTATAAAAAAAAGAATGGAAATGTTCAGCGCTTCATGGAATGTTCTGTGCAGCCTCGTTTAAGTTTAGGGTATTTGGATCTCGGGGAATGGAAAAGTCTTTGTGCGAGCTGGTGAACACCACAACTGCCCTTTAATGATCTTTAATACCTCTAATGATGCTCGTTATAATTGTCTCCAAAGACAGAATCAAACAAGAACCTGTCATGACTTTTACCCTGCAGAAATATCATTAAATATTTTGACACGAGGGAAATGTTATTTTATTGATGGCGGTAACACGAGAACTCTGAGGTGAAGTCGGAATGGCAAAGTCGTGGACTTGGAAAATGTGTCCGCTCAGCAACTTTCACGCCACACACACACACACACACACAAAAAAAAACACCTTCCAACCATCAACATCAATTTTCAACACTTTTGTTCGTTTTGCCTGTTTGTTGGTCAGCAACATAACTCGAAAAGTTGCGGGCGGATTTTTATGAAACTTTCAGGACATGTCAGAAACAGGATGGATTCGATTTTGAGGATTTGGTGATCTGCGTCACCAAACAATCATTGATATTTAAAGAGGTCCTTTTACAAACCCCGTTTCCATATGAGTTGGGAAATTGTGTTAGATGTAAATATAAACGGAATATAATGATTTGCAAATCATTTTCAACCCATATTCAATTACAAAGACAAGATATTTGATGTTCAAACTCATAAACTTTATTTTTTTTTTGCAAATAATAATTAACTTAGAATTTCATGGCTGCAACACGTGCCAAAGTAGTTGGGAAAGGGCATGTTCACCACTGTGTTACATGGCCTTTCCTTTTAACAACACTCAGTAAACGTTTGGGAACTGAGGAAACACATTTTTTAAGCTTCTCAAGTGGAATTCTTTCCCATTCTTGCTTGATGTACAGCTTAAGTTGTTCAACAGTCCGGGGGTCTCCGTTGTGGTATTTTAGGCTTCAAAATGCGCCACACATTTTCAATGGGAGACAGGTCTGGACTACAGGCAGGCCAGTCTAGTACCCGCACTCTTTTACTATGAAGCCACGTTGATGTAACACGTGGCTTGGCATTGTCTTGCTGAAATAAGCAGGGGCGTCCATGGTAACGTTGCTTGGATGGCAACATATGTTGCTCCAAAACCTGTATGTACCTTTCAGCATTAATGGTGCCTTCACAGATGTGTAAGCTACCCATTCCTTGGGCACTAATACACCCCCATACCATCACAGATGCTGGCTTTTCAACTTTGCGCCTATAACAATCCGGATGGTTCTTTTCCTCTTTGGTCCAAAAACAATTTGAAATGTGGACTCGTCAGACCACAGAACACTTTTCCACTTTGTATCAGTCCATCTTAGATGAGCTCAGGCCCAGCGAAGCAGACTGTGTTTCTGGGTGTTGTTGATAAACGGTTTTCGCCTTGCATAGGAGAGTTTTAACTTGCACTTACAGATGTAGCGACCAACTGTAGTTACTGACAGTGGGTTTCTGAAGTGTTCCTGAGCCCATGTGGTGATATCCTTTACACACTGATGTCGCTTGTTGATGCAGTACAGCCTGAGGGATCGAAGGTCACGGGCTTAGCTGCTTACGTGCAGTGATTTCTCCGGATTCTCTGAACCCTTTGATGATATTACGGACCAGAGATGGTGAAATCCCTAAATTCCTTGCAATAGCTGCTTGAGAAAGGTTTTTCTTAAACTGTTCAACAATTTGCTCACGCATTTGTTGACAAAGTGGTGACCCTCGCCCCATCCTTCTTTGTGAATGACTGAGCATTTCATGGAATCTACTACCCAATCATGGCACCCACCTGTTCCCAATTTGCCTGTTCACCTGTGGGATGTTCCAAATAAGTGTTTGATGAGCATTCCTCAACTTTATCAGTATTTATTGCCACCTTTCCCAACTTCTTTGTCACGTGTTGCTGGCATCAAATTCTAAAGTTAATGATTATTTGCAAAAAAAAGTTTGAACATCAAATATGTTGTCTTTGTAGCATAATCAACTGAATATGGGTTGAAAATGATTCTATTCCGTTTATATTTACATCTAACACAATTTCCCAACTCATATGGAAACGGGGTTTGTATAAAGTAGTAACAGACACCTTCATAACAATATGTAATATGTACAATATACACACTGCAAGTTTATATATAATGTTTTATATTATTCGATTTCTCTCCCAGCATGCACTGCGGTATTTACATGGCCCCTTCTACTTATCAGTCCAAGCAGGAGTGACTTCCCAAACAGACACAAAGCAGGTTTCCTCCCAGCGAACAAAAACATCCCGCGTGTCACGGAATTTACAAAAAGAACATCTCCGTTATTATAATCGAGTTGTCAGCCAGAGAAGTAATTATGCAATCCCGTCATGACAATAACTCACCAGCAAGCGGTCCGTAGAAGGCAGTAAAAGCAAGGGAGAGGCAGCAGGTTGTTTAATTGCTCTCACAGATTTTTATGAGGATTATCCACTTTTAAGACCACTTTAATTTCCAACCGGGGGACTCTTTAAAGGCTTTGGAAGTAAAGGAAGTTCTACAAGGTTTATGATCATGAGAGTATTGTTGATAGACAGCCTTGTCGTGGTTCCTGTGACTTGAAGAAGGTTCTGGAAAGGAGATGCGTGTTTACGCTGCAAGAAATGGGCTTGGGGGGGGGTTTAACGGCACCGGCGAGCGTCAGTGCGGCGTCCCGAGCCAGTGGAACATTTGCCTCGGCCCGCCCTCCCGCCAGAGCCAAATAATGAGCAAGACGGACAGAAACGTGACCTCATTAAAATAGGTGGGGCCCTCGAGTACGTGGCCCAGGACCATAAACATGGAGAAGAAGTTGAGGAATGAGGATGACATTGTGGCTTTTTAAACTTTGAAGGTAGACTTTTTTTTTCCATGTCTCAATACTAAACACCAAATCATAATAAAAAACATTGCCTGCTTTTTTTTTTTTTAAACCACAATTGTGATTTTTTCTTTTTTTGAAAGTGGAAAACTTATTTTAATTTTGAAGAATATCCAGGAAGAGTTCAGGCCGATTATCAGTCCCTCCAGTAATGTTTTATTAACAGGAAATTAACAAGTAGATTAATAAGAGTCTACAGCAGGGGTGCACAAACTTTTTGACTAGGGCGGCCACATTGAGCTAAAAAAATTTGGCCAGGGGCCGAAAGCATGTTAAGTAAGGATGTCCGATAATGGCTTTTTGCCGATATCCGATATTCCGATATTGTCCAACTCTTTAATTACCGATACCAACCGATATATACAGTCGTGGAATTAACACATTATTATGCTTAATTTGGACAACCAGGTATGGTGAAGATAAGGTACTTTAAAAAAAAAAAAAAAAATTTCTTGAATAAAAAAGAAAGTAAAACAATATAAAAACAGTTACATAGAAACTAGTAATGAATTAAAATGAGTAAAATTAACTGTTAAAGGTTAGTACTATTAGTGGACCAGCACAATCATGTGTGCTTACGGACTGTATCCCTTGCAGTCTGTATTGATATATATTGATATATAATGTAGGAACCAGAATATTAATAACAGAAAGAAATAACCCTTTTGTGTGAATGAGTGTGAATGGGGGAGGGAGGTTTGTTGGGTTGGTGCACTAATTGTAAGTGTATCTTGTGTTTTTTATGTTGATTTAATTAAAAAAAATAATAAAATAAAAACTATACCGATAATAAAAAAAACCCGATACCGATAATTTCCGATATTACATTTTAACGCATTTATCGGACATCTCTAATGTTAAGTAACTGTGTGTGTATATTTATATACAAACCCTGTTTCCATATGAGTTGGGAAATTGTGTTAGATGTAAATGTAAACGGAATACAATGATTTGCAAATCATTTTCAATCCATATTCAGTTGAATATGCTACAAAGACAACATATTTGATGTTCAAACTGATAGACATTTTTTTTGTTGCAAATAATCATTAACTTTAGAATTTGATGCCAGCAACACGTGACAAAAAAGTTGGGAAAGGTGGCAATAAATACCTCAGTAGAAGCATTTAAGTCCCATCTTAAAACTCATTTGTATACTCTAGCCCCCCTGTTAGACCAGTTGATCTGCCGTTTCTTTTCTTTTCTCCTCTGCTCCCCTATTCCTTGTGGAGGGGGGGGGGGGGTCACAGGTCCAGTGGCCATGGATGAAGTGCTGGCTGTCCAGAGTCGGGACCCGGGGTGGACCGCTCGCCTGTGCATCGGCTGGGAACATCTCTGCGCTGCTGACCCGTCTCCGCTCGGGATGGTGTCCTGCTGGCCCCACTATGGACTGGACTCTTACTATTATGTTGGATCCACTATGGACTGGACTCTCACAATATTATGTCAGACCCACTCGACATCCATTGCTTTCGGTCTCCCCTAGAGGGCGGGGGTTTACCCACATATGCGGTCCTCTCCAAGGTTTCTCATAGTCATTCACATCGACGTCCCACTGGGGTGAGTTTTTCCTTGCCCTTATGTGGGCTTTGTACCGAGGATGTCGTTGTGGCTTGTGCAGCCCTTTGAGACACTTGTGATTTAGGGCTATATAAATAAACATTGATTGATTGATTGATTGATAAAGTTGAGGAATGCTCATCAAACACTTATTTGGGACATCCCACAGGTGAACAGGTAAATTGGGAACAGGTGGGTGCCATGATTGGGTATAAAAGCAGCTTCCATGAAATGCTCAGTCATTCACAAACAAGGATGGGGCGAGGGTCACCACTTTGTCAACAAAAGCGTGAGCAAATTGTCCAACAGTTTAAGAACAACATTTCTCAACCAGCTATTGCAAGGAATTTAGGGATTTCACCATCTAAGGTAGTGGTTCTTAAACTTGTTGGAGGTACCGAACCCAACCAGTTTCATATGCGCATTCACCGAACCCTTCTTTAGTGAATAATAAAATGTTGTATTTTTTCAAATTCAAGACAAAGTTATATGTTTTTGGTAACACAAAGACTTAATTTAGAGTTATTTGGTTAGGGTTAGAGGGTTAGGTTCAGGGTTAGAGGGTTAGGGTTATAATAAGGCCATGCCGAATAAGGCATTAATAAGTACTTAATAAGGACTAGTTAAGAGCCAATATGTTACTAATTTGCATGTTAATAAGCAACTAATTAATGGTGAATATGTTCCCCATACTAAAGTGTTACAATGTTTTATTACTGGTGCACAAAATGAAGCGTGCATGAACATCACCTTGTTCAAAGAACAAAACCAACACAGTGCATAAACTCACAACAAATTACACACCTGCAAATCAGTCTGACTTCTGCTGTTGCCGTATCCGTAATACGCCGATAGGGAGAAGTTTTTATTTACACGATGAGTCGGGTGTGTCTTGACCTCCGCCGAACCCCTAGGGTTCGATCGAACCCAGGTTAAGAACCACTGATCTAAGGTGTGTAATATCATCAAACGGTTCAGAGAATCTGGAAAAATCACTGAATGCCCGTGACCTTGGATCCCTCAGGCGGTACTACATCAAAAAGCAACATCAGGGTGTAAAGGATATCACCACATGGGCTCAGGAACACTTCAGAAAAACATTGTCAGTAACTACAGTTTGTCGTTACATCTGTAAGTGCAAGTTAAAACTCTACTATGCAAAGCCAAAGCCATTTATCAACAACACCCAGAAACGCCGCCGGCTTTGCTGGGCCCGAACTCATCGAAGATGGACTGATGCAAAGTAGAAAGGTGTTCTGTGGTCTGACGAGTCCACATTTCAAATTTTTGCAATGCAGTTAATGATTTTTTGGCCCAAAAAATAGAGTTTCTCAGTTCGAACATTAAATATCTTGTCTTTGCAGTGTATTCAATTGAATATAAGTTGAAAAGGATTTGCAAATCATTGTATTCTGTTTTTATTTACGAAATTACACAACGTGTCAACTTCACTGGATTTGGGTTCTGTACATACATATTCTCAAATACAAATACAAAGGGGAAAAGAACAGAGTAGATGGACATAATGATTAAATAGGGCATCAAATTGCAACTGGTATGACACGTATTAGGATACGTTTACATGAAGACCACCCAGAAAACGCACAATACTTGAACAAATGCCTTCATGGGAGCGTCATGGAGTCTTGCCATTTTCATTTCAATGAAAATTTGATACAAACGCTACAGTGATGCCCTATGGAGGGATGAGAGCTCAATGGAGAAACACCTGGTTGGACTAATTCAATGACCCCTAACATGCACACCTTTACCTGGGCGACATACCACAAGCCCGGGCTTAATCACCACCCCAAAGTCAGAGTTACAGAAGGGTCCAGACAGAACCTGATCGTGACAGGAATATGTCCTTTGCCTTTGTCTGGAATAAGCCAGAAGCTCATATGCTAGCACTTAAGACAAATGGCTTGGCTGAACTCAACTGGCAGCCGGCACCTTCCACTTAATAACAGCTTCCCCTGGTCTCCTCGCAGACATCTTGCTACATCAGCACTGGTCAAAGTGTACAGGAAACTTGGCTGCGACAACCAGAGTTGATGAAGGATGAGCTGCGGTACGATTGGTAAAGTACTTACCGGTTATGTGAACTTGACGGTAGACCTTATTGGATTTCCCAGTGTGATAGGATCTTTTGAAGATGGACAGTATTTGACAATACTTTCAATATTTGACAAACACTTTCGATTCGGGGATGTCACGCTAGTCCACAGACAATAGTGAAGCACAATGGGAGTTGTTTCCGGAAGCAGGAACACACATGTTGCCAGTAGTCAGACGTGCGCTGCTATGGAAACAGAAATCAATGCGCGGAATAATCAGTCCCGGAAATGATTAAAATGACCAAAATACGGTAAATGTTGTACATATTATGATATTACATATTGTTATGAAGGTGTCTGTTACTACATTATATATATACTTGCAGTGTGTATATAAAACATATTACATATTGTTATGAAGGTGTATGTTACTACATTATTTATATACTTGTAGTGTGTATATTGTACATATTACATATTGTTATGAAGGTGTCTGTTGCTACATTATATATATACATGCAGTGTGTATATTGTACATATTACATATTGTTAAGGTGTCTGTTACTACATTATGTATATACTTGCAGTGTGTATATAAAAAATTACATATTGTTATGAAGGTGTCTGTTGCTACATTATATATATACTTGCAGTGTGTATATTGAACATAATGCATATTGTTATGAAGGTGTCTCTTACTACATTATATATATACTTGCAGTGTGTATATTGTACATAATACATATTGTTATGAAGGTGTCTATTACTACATTATATATATATTTGCAGTGTGTATATAAAACGTATTACATATTATTATGAAGGTGTCTGTTACTACATTATATATATACTTGCAGTGTGTATATTGAACATAATGCATATTGTTATGAAGGTGTCTCTTACTACATTATATATATACTTGCAGTGTGTATATTGTACATAATACATATTGTTATGAAGGTGTCTATTACTACATTATATATATATTTGCAGTGTGTATATAAAACGTATTACATATTATTATGAAGGTGTCTGTTACTACATTATATATATACTTGCAGTGTGTATATTGAACATAATACATATTGTTATGAAGGTGTCTGTTACTACATTATATATATACTTGCAGTGTGTATATAAAACATTGCATATTTTTATGAAGGTGTCTGTTACTACATTATACATATACTTGTAGTGTGCATATAAAACATATTACATATTGTTATAAAGGTGTCTGTTACTACATTATATATATACTTGCAGTGTGTATATTGTACATATTACATATTGTTAATAAGGTGTATGTTACTATATTATATATATATATATATATATATATATATATATATATATATATATATATATATATATATATATATATATATATACACACACACTTGCAGTGTGTATATTGTACATATTACATATTGTTATGAAGGTGTCTGTTACATTATGTATATACTTGCAGTATGTATATAAAAAATTACATATTGTTATGAATGTGTCTGTTACCACATTATATATATACTTGCAGTGTGTATATTGAACATAATACATATTGTTATGAAGGTGTCTGTTGCTACATTATATATATACTTGCAGTGTGTTTATTGAACATATTACATATTGTTATGAACGTGTATGTTACTACATTATATATATATATACTTGCAGTGTGTATATTGTACATATTACATATTGTTATGAACGTGTCTGTTACTACATTATATATATACTTGCAGTGCGTATATTGAACATAATACATATTGTTATGAAGGTGTCTATTACTACATTATATATATAAACTTGCAGTGTGTATATTGAACATAATACATATTGTTATGAAGGTGTCTATTACTACATTATATATATAAATTTGCAGTGTGTGTATAAAACGTTGATGGAGGGTTATGAAGTTGTTTTAGAGAACTTTGAAGACTACAACAGTAACTCCCATTATCCGCATCTTTCAAACGTTTTTCTTTTATCATCTTTAAAATTGTAAAAAAAAAAAAAAAAAAAAAAGACATCTGTGTTCTTGTCTCTCATAAGGATAGTAAAATATAGGCAAAATGCCAAAAAGTGCAGTTCCCCTTTACGGATTCACGTCTTGGAGATTGCAGAATAACTGTTTGTCATCCGTTTGATCACCTGAACGAACCGGCCTGACCCCGCTTTAGGGCAGGCCGGGTGATGACTATGCGTCAAATAAGAAGATGAACGCAGGAAGGAAGGAAAGGTACACAAAGCTTTAAGAGGACCCCCCCCCCCCCCCCCCCCCCAACCCCCTATAGCTTAATTAGACACCGCCACACACACATTAGACTAGTGCTCACTAAATGGTTGGCTGCAGCTCAGCTCAGAGCCAAACAGCCGCTCTGCAAAACAAGCTTTGAGAGGCGGGTGGAAGCGACGCTCCAGTCGCACGCACACAGAACTCCAAAGAGGATGCTGTTTCAAGTGACAGCCCCCAATAAAACTGGAGTCTGCACAACTTTCAGCCCAAAGATGAAAAAGTTGAAGCACTAATGTAGCAGAGAGGCAGCCTCTTACCTCGGCTTCCTGGGATTAAAAAGCAGGTCGACCAAAAAGCGGTGACAGGAACTTGACGGAAAAAATATATATTTTTCAGCTCCGGCAGAACCGTGCACTTTCACAACTCCCACTCCCTCTTTCCCTGACTCTCTCTCTCTCAGCTCTTACTTCAGCACTTCCTGGGCTGCTGTTTGTGCTCCAATCAGGTCATCCGACACACTGAGTCCCCCGCCTCCCTCCCTCTTGATCCTTTCACTCAGCCATTGTTGGGAAAGCTGAAGTGTGTGTGCACATTCCCAGTCAGAAGCCGGATGTCTACGGAACGTTCTCCTTCATGGGGTCTTTGTATTCTCAGGGCGTTCAATCGATCGCAACTGGACTGTTCGGTTGGTCTTCGAAGACGTTTCGCCCCTCACTCTTCGTCAACTCATGCTCATAGACTTTGCTTGGTCAGATCTCGTCTCCATGCTGGTACCAAAGTCCCAACTATGTATCCTCCAACACGAGGTCAGCATACACAGGCAAGGACGGTTCTGTCTAGAAATGTCCGATAATGGCTTTTTTGCCGATATTCCGACATTGTCCAACTCTTAATTACCGATACCGATATATACAGTTAACACATTATTATGCCTAATTTTGTTGTGATGCCCCGCTGGATGCATTAAACCACTGTTTTTCAACCTTTTTTGAGCAAAGGCACATTTTCTGCGTTGAAAAAATGCGGATTTAAATCATTAAAAAACGAAACTCAGTTGACAGTAAAAAGTCGTTATTGCAATTATTGGATATGACTTTAAATCATAACCAAGCATGCATGACTATAGCTCTTGTCTCAAAGTAGGTGTACTGTCACCACCTGTCACATCACCCCGTGACGTATTTGGACTTTTTTGCTGTTTTCCTGTGTGTAGTGTTTTAGTTCTTGTCTTGCGCTCCTGTTTTGGTGGCTTTTTCTCTTTTGTTGGTATTTTCCTGTCGCAGTTTCATGTCTTCCTTTGAGTGATATTTCCCACATCTACTTTGTTTTAGCAATCAAGAATATTTCAGTTGTTTTTATCCTCCTTTGTGGGGACATTGTTGATTGTCATGTCATGTTCGGATGTACATTGTGAACGTCATCTTTGCTCCACAGTAAGTCTTTGCTGTCGTCCAGCATTCTGTTTTTGTTTACTTTGTAGCCAGTTCAGTTTTAGTTTCATCCTGCATAGCCTTCCCTAAGCTTCAATTCCTTTTCTTAGGGGCACTCTCCTTTTTTTAATTTTTGGTTTAAGCATTAGACACCTTTTTACCTGCACACTGCCTCCCGCTGTTTCCGACATCTACAACGCAATTAGCTCCCGGCTGCCACCTCCTGATATGGAAGAGTATTACACGGTTACTCTGCCGAGCTCTAGACAGCACCGACACTCAACAACAACACATCATTTGCAGACTATAATTACTGGTTTGCAAAAAATATTTTTAACCCAAATAGGTGAAATTAGATCATCTGTGGTTGAAAAACACTGCATTAAACAATGTAACAAGGTTTTCCAAAATAAATCAACTCAAGTTATGGAAAAAAAATGCCAACATGGCACTGCCATATTTATTATTGAAGTCACAAAGTGCATTTCTTTTTTTTAACATGCCTCAAAACAGCAGCTTGGAATTTGGGGCATGCTCTCCCTGAGAGAGTATGAGGAGGTTGAGGTGGGCGGGGTTTTGGGGGTAGGGGGTAGCGGGGGGTGTATATTGTAGCGTCCCGGAAGACTTGGTGCTGCAAGGGATTCTGGGTATTTGTTCTGTTGTGTTTATGTTGTTACGGTGCGGATGTTCTCCCGAAATGTGTTTGTCATTCTTGTTTGGTGTAGGTTCACAGTGTGGCGCATATTTGTAACAGTGTTAAAGTTGTTTATACGGCCACCCCCAGTGTGACCTGTATGGCTGTTGACCAAGTATGCGTGGAATTCACTTGTGTGTTTGAAAAGCTGTATATATTATGTAACTGGGCCGGCACGCAAAGGCAGTGCCTTTATGGTTTATTGGCGCTCTGAACTTCTCCCTACGTCCGTGTACACAGCGGCGTTTTAAAAAGTCATACATTTTACTTTTTGACACCAATACCGATAATTTCCAATATTACATTTTAAAGCATTTATCGGCCGATAATATCGGCATTTCGATATCATCGGACATCTCTAGTTCTGCCCCATTGTAGTGAAAAAAAAACCCTGAAAAAACACTAAGTCAGGGTTGTCAAACTCATTTTAGCTCAGGGGCCGCATGGAGGTAAAGGTAAAATCATGGCAGGATAACTTAAAAATAAAGACAACTCCAGGTTGTTTTCTTTGTTTTATTTTGGCCAAAAAATAGAACAAGCACATTATGAAAATGTACAAATCACAAAATAAT